>NW_004191847.1:360455-376075 GCF_000330505.1 Entamoeba invadens IP1
GTTAATAAATAAACTAAATATTTACTATGAGAAATAATTTGATGAAAAAGTAAATTATTATTTTGTTTTATAGTTAAATAATAATTTATTTATTAATAATACAGTTAGTTCGGATTCAAATGAAACAAGTCTCATAATAAATTGAATTTGTCTCAAAACAAATTAAAATTGCACCTATATTCAATTTTGTTTCAAAACAATAAAAATTTGTCTCATTACTTTGTAATTTGTCCCAATAAAAAACAAAAGTGTTTCAAAATGATATAATGTTTCAAAATAATATTAAAATGTCCTAAAAGTAAAAAAATTTGTCTCATAAATGTGTAATTTTGTTCGATAAAGATTGTAACACTCATTAAAAAACAATAAAAATATACACACATACTCTTTTTTGATAAAAGGATTTTGAAATTAAATAATTACAAACACTTTAAAAAATTAAAACTTGCTTTTAAATAATGAACAACTTAAAAAATATCTAACTTTAAGAAATTGTAAAATTTGTTCGTATAGTTCGAACAATTTTTTGTTTTTTTTAATTATCAATTAGATTAAATACAACTTAGTGAGTTACCATCATAAAATGCTTTTGAAAGCAACACATGCAAATAACAACAACTTTACTACCAACAACACAAACTCCAATAGAAACATCAAAACCTTAAAAACTTGATGTGTAAGCGGCACACAATCATTTTTCAGTCTTTATTAAAAACTTTATATAAAAAGTATATTAACGATGTATCACTATATATTTAAAAACATAAATTTTATTGAGATAATACTAAGTAATATAAACACAAGTAAAATAACAATATTCAATATGCTATTGAATATGACCGGATGTTTCAAGTACATGATAATAATTTAAAAAATGTGTTGATTATTTCGTCAGACTAGTCGCGTTAAAATTACTCGCTCGAGGTGTTCTTTAAGTATTTTTTAGTTGTAAATATAAATTAAACATTAAAGTTTTATCAAAAAAGAGTATGTGTGTATATTTTTATTGTTTTTTAATGAGTGTTACAATCTTTATCGAACAAAATTACACATTTATGAGACAAATTTTTTTACTTTTAGGACATTTTAATATTATTTTGAAACATTATATCATTTTGAAACACTTTTGTTTTTTATTGGGACAAATTACAAAGTAATGAGACAAATTTTTATTGTTTTGAAACAAAATTGAATATAGGTGCAATTTTAATTTGTTTTGAGACAAATTCAATTTATTATGAGACTTGTTTCATTTGAATCCGAACTAACTGTAATTAAATATTACTTTAAACTTATTATACGAGTATTATAGTCATTTCAAAAATGATGATAGTTATTATAAATTATTATATTTAAAACAATAATATCAACTTCATATATTTTAATAAAATATACTATATATAACTACTTAAAATACCTCAATACTCGAAATAATACAGAACTAAACCCAAATTAACATAAAATTAACAATTAAACTATACTAACACGAAACACGAATTTGTATAAAAAAGTGAACTTAAATAGTAATGAGTAAGCAGAAGACGATTTTGGACTTTTTCAAGGCGAAGACGCCAATAATCGAACGGAAAGATGAGAAGAAGCCACGACATCGACGTGCGAAGGCGATCAACGATGGGAATGGCCTCGACCGTTTTTTCAAAGTAACACTTAATATGTCACCGGATGCGGTGACTCGTCGTGAGAAGTTGAAAGAGGAGATGCGTCAACAGTTGTTGAAGATCAAAAGTGAGAAGGAGAAGCAATTAGCACTACTTCAAGCGAAGAGAGAAGCTCGGAAGAAGAAGCGAGCATTGAAAGGAGTTGACAAGGAGAGTGACTTAGAGAACTCTGAGGAAGAGAATATGGAAGTCCGTATGAGGGAAGTGAAGTACTCTGAGAATGATTATGGGACGGAGATATGCAAGCACTTGTTTTTAGGGAGTGCAATGGCGGCTTCCAATATCGAATGGCTAGAGGAAGAGAACATTCATTATATCATCAATGTGACTCCGGACGTCGTCTGTACTTTTGACCCACATGAAAATCCCAATTTCAAGCTGGAAGACTTTGAAAATGTGACGGAGAAGAAGTACTTACGAATTCCCATCAACGACGATTTTAATGTAAAAATCGATAATTACTTCGAGTGTACCAAAATGTTTATAGACAGTGCTCGAGAGAAAGGGGAGAATGTCTTAGTTCACTGTTTATTAGGTCGTAGTCGGAGTGCTTGTATAATAGCTGCTTATATCATGCAGACCTATAAAGTAAAATACACAGACGTCTTAAATTTGTTTAAGAAGCGAGATTATTACGTTCAAATTAATGATGGGTTCTATGGTAAATTGATGGAACTTCAGAGTACAATTTTCAATGAACCCGTCAACATTAGAAAAACAAGAAGAAATGTTTCGCAGAATAGTCAGACGGATACTATCAACAAAATCGTCAGCGAACTCAATTGAGCGATTGTGAGTGTTTATTTATTAATTTGACCATTTCTTGTCTATCTGTAGTATGAAGTTTCGAATGAGGTATATTAATACTATAAAATGTTGAATAATTTATATACTTCATTATATACTTCATCAAATACTTCATTAAACAACTCATTAAATGACGTTTAAATTATTATATGAACATCAGTACTATAAGAGATAAAAAGATGTGAAGTAGTGTTGCGGAGTCGAAACGAGAGAACGATTCACACGTCAAAGGGTCTGTCATTTGAGGTTTTGAAGGGCCTGAGTTTTGATAGAGACGTGTTTCATTATAGTCAGTGAGTGTTATTGTAGTTGAGTTCACTGTGAGTGTTGCAACTTCCCACCAGACATATTTGCGTGTGTTTGAATCGACTGTCTACTATTGAATATAAATATAAAGAGAATTGAAAACAAACGTAAGGCATGATATAATGTTTGGATTGAGAGATACCACCAGATGTGTAATTGAGAGAGAAGTATGGCTCCCCTTTCACAAAACAAGAACCGACATGTCTATATACGAGAATGAGGTATTGACCATTTGGTAAATCAAGAGGTACAGTCATAATCATGTTAAGATAATCATATGTGATGGTTTGGTCGATACTCCCTTTCTCGGATGAATCATGAACAACACATTTGGTCCGTATTTTATTCACATTGCAACATGGAGCAAAGATGTTGACTGCAAAATCGAATTTGGTGTGGTCTTCATACGTCACTTGTGCAGTGAGTTTTGTCGAATCGAGTTGATATGTATTTGAACGCACAAAAATCACAAAAAATGAAAGAATGAGTACTTTCACACACATTTCCTTGGTGTACTTTATTAGTTTTTTATTAGTTTTTTATTTAAAAATTGTCTTAAAAATAGTTTTTCGAAAACAATGGGTTTCATTTTTTTTGACTTTTTATTAATAGTTTATTTAAGTTAAAATAATTATTTAAAAAATCAATCTAAATATAAAATTATTTTCTATTTATATTTATTCATTGTTATAAAAACTAGTTTCTTATATTATTAGAAATTAGTATTCAAAATAAATTATAAACAATTAAAATATATAATATTAATTTATTCAATTAGTCAATCTATAATTAATAACATTATTAATAATTAGAATAATTAATAATAAAAGAATTAAAGAAGTTAATTTAAAAGAATTATTTTAAGAATTGTTGTAGATCGTCAATAATAGTCTCAATAGGTATTCTGTCTTTAGTGTCTTGTTTCCATCCATTTTCAATTAAGTTTCTTGCTTGTTCTGGTATAGTTTCTGGTATAACAAGTCTTTTACCTGCAGAAGTAAAATCGGCTATATTCCATGCAAATTTGAATCTTTCATCATTCTTATCAAAAGCTTCACACCATCCTAACACTTCAAACATAGTCACTGCAAAGGAATACACATCAGCAGCCTTTTTATATTTCTTTCTATCAAGAACTTCTGGCGCCATATACTTTGGTGTGCCAACACCTTTAGTAAAGGTCATATTAGTCATCAACAAATTGATATTTCGTGCACTTCCAAAATCAGTCAGTTTTGCAGTAATTTCGTCGCCATAGTCAAGTGAAAACACAAGGAAATTGTCTGGCTTGATGTCTCTATGTAATATCCCATTTGTGTGTAAATATTGAATTCCTTGAGCGGCATCCAAACACACTTTAAATCGCAATTTCATGCGAACTTCTACGCCTTTCATCCTTTTTAAGACGTCTTGCAAACTCCCAAATTGAGCAAATTCGGTGACCATACAAATCTTTTTCGGTATGAAAACAGCTCCATAGAAGTGGACGATATAATCACTCCGTATCTTGTCTAACATAGAAACTTCATTTCTAAACTCTTTCTCTTTACCATCTTCATTCATCGACTGTTTCATCTTCTTAATTGCGACGACATTTCCTCGATACGTCCCTTTGTAAACTATCCCAAAAGACCCTTCTCCTAACTTTTTATCGACTTTGACTTCTTCGTAATCGAGTTTAGTTGAAAGTTCTGTTTTGGCATATATTTTAATTGGAGTCATCACCTTTTGTCCACTTTTTAAGTCGAGTGATATCAACAGTATTTCGTCTTCTAAATCAGTGGTACAAAATAACGTCAAAAACACTTCAAATTCACAGGCTTCACCTCTTTTCAAATTCACAATTTGTGGAGAAGTCCGGACTTTGAATTTGTCACAAAGATCTTTTGTTGTGAATTGAATTTTCAAATTTCTGTGTTGGGTGTTACCAATACAAATTAATTCACGAACTTCTTCTTCTACAGGGTTTAGGACTCCTTCTCCAAAAATCAATTGTTTTTTATTGGAAACTATCCCTTTATCTAAATCAGTCATTCTTATGTTAGATCGATCTATTTTAAATACACAGACATTCACCATCTCATGCTCCTCTTTCTTGTGTAAGATCACAAATATTAATATAGTGATGATAATGGCTATAATGAATAATATTAAAACAAAAGAGGCAATTGGAATACCAATTAATATACCATAATTGGTCTGATCTTCACATACATATTTATTCGTGTTAAGTTGATACTTCTCAGCACATTTATCACACTTGTTAGAAGACGCGGAAATACAATTTGGTATTTCTGTAAACGATGTACATATATCATTAAGTAATACATTATTTTCAGTACAATTTGTACAATAATCTAGTGATGTGCAAGTTGTACATTTCTCGTTGCATGGTTTACAAAGGTTGTTTGATATATAAAATCCATTATCACATTCATAACACCCACTTATTGTCTTATTTAAACAGTTGTTCAACTCACTTTGAATCGTACAATATTTAGTGTTATTAGTTGCTGTTCTGTAATATTCATTATTACATGATATGCATGTTCCATCATTTGTACATGTTTTACAAGACATGTGACATTTTTCACAAGTTTTCCCATCAGAAGACCGCATATATCCATCTTTGCAAACAACACACCCAGTGTATGTTGCCATCACCAAATCACACTTTGAGAGTAAATCGTTAATTTCAATACATTCGCCTTTGTTGTTTGTGTACGAATAAGCATCACATCCAGTACAATATGTTAAGTTCTTACATTTCACACATGGATACTCACATTTAATACACTTGTAGTCCTTAAGATAATATGTATCAGAGCAACGGACACATCCTTTCGTTGTCTTTTCGATGCAATTTGAATCGTTTTCATTTTTAAAAGTTGTTTTTGTTGTCTCATTTGTTTCTGATGAAGTGTTTGTTTCATTTTTGTGTAAACAATCTCCACTTTCAAGAATGAAATTTTCTTGACAATCAACACACATTTTGTACACATTTTTACAATTGGGAAAAACATCTTCAATCAATTCACATTTTGTTTCTGTTTTGTAATTATTTTCTTCACATTTTACACAAGTATCATTAAAGGAAGGACAATTTATTTTAGTTTGATTGTAACATTCATGGCCATCACCAATATGACTTTTGCACCAAACACAAAAATCTCTATTTTGAGTGTCACAGTCGTTATTATTTAATTCACACCAACCATTATAAATATGATAATCATCAACACACTTGACACAGTAATTACCTTTTGATATTAAACAATTGGGATCTTTTGTACAGACGTTGTTTCGTGTTAATATTGTTTCTTTTTCACATTCAAAATCCAACTCTTTTCCATCAATTAACGCACAAACCTTTCCACTCTCACATGGTATAATGTCATTTTTATTTGTATATGAACCTTCTTTTGTTGTATAACAATACGAATTTTGCGAAATTGAACACTCTTCTTCTTTGAGACCACAAACAGTGTCATTGACACATTGAAGGCATTCCATTGTATCATTTTTATTGAGTTGATATTTGCATTTTTCATCTTTTGTACAATTGTTTGATGATGTTAAAATAGAATCTTTGCACAAATCACACCCTTTAATTGCACTGTTCTTACAATTGTCATCAAACTTTTCACATTTTCCATTTAATAAAATTGAGTCTTGACACACGTAACATGTCGAGTAAATTTGATTTGTGCAATTGACATCATTTTCTTTGAAAGTGTTGGTTTGTTTATCATAATAAAACTTTTGGTAATCTTTGTTTGCAAAACATGATAATGAGTCACTTGTAAGTTCAAATGGTTCGAAACATTCGGTGCATTTTAAAGTAGCATTATCATAATACCCATTTTTACAATTTGGAATTAAATAACATATATCAATACACGTTTTGTCTCCATTTTTTACTTTTCCTTCTTCACATTTAAAACATTTGTTTCCATCTGTTACATAATCTTCATGACAATATAAACACTCTTTTTGAGTTTGTGAACACGACGCACAATGTGCAATTTCTTCACAAAGAATACAATTGTTGTTATCTAGATAAAGTCCATTTTCACATTTTTTACACACCCAATTTTGTTCGTCTCCGGTTGTATTGCAAGATGTACAATTTCCATTTAATGAACAACTTACACACTTGTTTTCTTTTGTTTTAAAGCCATCTTCACAAGAAGAACAATATCCAGTTTCTTTAAAACAATTGGTACATTCACTTTGACAACTCACACATTCGGAAGTGTTACCAGTCGAATATGTTTTTGGTGTACATGTTGTGCAACTACCTTCTGTTTTATTAAAACCATCTCCAGCTTTACAATTAGTGCATTTGCCATTTGTCTTATCACATGTTGAACATGAAGAATTACACTTTTTACAAGTAGTTTTGCCTTTTTCGTCTTGATAATTCATTTCTTCACAATTTGTACATTTAGAGTCAAATGAAAAAGTACCTTCTTGGCACATTTCACAACTAAAACTGTTGGAAATACCATATCCATCAAAACAAGCTGTACAATTCCCGTTTGTGGAATTGCATTCTCGACATACTGAATTGCAGGTTTGACAAGACGAAGAACCTTTAAGTGAAAATTCCAAGTTTTTACAATTTGAACAACTTGATGATTTGTTATTTGAATAAGTACCTGCTGGGCACTTATCACATAAATTAGTTATAGAATTGGACTTTGTACCACCCAAACACATCTTGCAAACACCTTCAGTTGCTACATACCCGCCAACACATGTTGAACAATTTCCACTCGTCTTTTCACATTGGACTGCACATAATGTATCACATGGTAAACAAGTTGTTGATCCAGTTACGTTCACAAAGTTGTAATCTCCACAAGTTTCACAGTTGTCTTTTCCATTACTATCCGTAAAAGTACCCAAAGGACATTTTTCACATTGATTATTTAAGCTGTAATAACCAGCTTGACATACAACACAACTATTTCCTGAAATACCCTTCCCACTATAACAAGAAGTGCAATGTCCATTTGTTTTATCACATGTCTTACATATAGTGTCACAATTATCACAGTATGTTTGTGCACCTAAAGAATATGTCATATCTCCACATGTAACACATGAACTCGAATTTGCAAAAGTACCAGCTGGGCATAATTTACAAACTCCGGCTTCGAGACCATATCCATTTACACATGTTATACAATTTCCATTCATTTGATTACACGTTGCACATTTATCACTGCAAGATAAACACTCCGAAGATTTTTCTAATGAATAAGTATTACTTGGACATTTTGAACATGACGATGTTCCACCTATCGAAAAATAAGAAGCTTGACATATTGTACATCCAGTACTGGGAGTATATGCATATCCAGGTTTACATGTTTTACAATTTCCATTGGTTATATAACACGTGGCACACGTGGAATTGCATATTTTACATATAGATGAACCACTTAAACTGTACTCTCCATCTTTACATGAAGAACAAGCAGATGAACCATTTGATGAGTATGTACCAGCTGGGCACTTTGTACATATAGAAGATCCAGATGAAGCCGAATATTGACCACTTGGACAAGAAATGCAAACAGATGCCCCAGAAGATGAATATTTGCCAGCCGGACATGTTGAACATGATGTAGAACCAGTAGATGATGAATATTTGCCTGCTGGGCATGAAATACAAGTGGAAAATCCAGAAGATGATGAGTAATAACCCATTGAACATTTGGTACATGAAGATGCTCCAGAAGACGCGTATGTACCTGCTGAGCACACAGAACATGAAGATGACCCACTGGAAGAAAAAGTACCAGCAGGACATGTTGAACAAGAAGTTGAACCATAACTGGATGAATATTTTCCAGCGGTGCATAATGTACAGGAAGGAGATCCGGAAGTTGATGAATATGTACCAGCAGAACACGAAGTGCATGAAGATGAACCACTAGAAGAATATTTACCAGCTGAACATATTGAACATGACGTTGAACCACTTGATGAATAATAACCAGCTGAGCACGAAGGACATGAAGATAAACCAGTGGTAGATCCATATGTGCCAGCTGGACAATTACTACATGAAGACGATCCGTAATTTGAAAATGTACCTTTTGGACACGAAGAACAAGAAGTCGAACCAGAAGAAGAATATGTACCGGGAGAACATGTTCCACATGAAGTAGATCCAGAACTCGACGAATATGTACCTGCCGAACATGGAGTACATGAAGATGCTCCGCCATTTGAAGATTTGCCAGCTGGACATGAACTGCATGAAGTTGAACCAGAAGAAGAATATGTACCGGGAGAACACGAATAACATGAAGATGCTCCACTTGAAGGTCCATATGTTCCTGCTGAACATGAATAACATGAAGACGATCCAGAAGTCGCATATGTCCCTGCTGAACATTTATAACATGAAGATGACCCACTGTAAGAAGAATAACCAGCAGAACATGAAGGACAAAAGGATGCTCCATCGAGGGAATATGAACCCGCAGGACAATTACTACATGTAGCTGCTCCATTAGTTGCATAAGTACCCGCTGTGCACACTTTACACTTAGAAGATCCAGAGCTTGGTTGGTATTGGCCACCACCACAATAAGTACATTTTGATGCTCCAGCCGGCGAAAACGTACCTGCCGGGCAAATGGGGCAACTTGAAACGGATGAATTTGCGTAATATCCTGCTTTACATGCAACACAATCATACGATCCTACAACTGCAGACTCGCCCCAACTACACGGAGTACACGAAGTAATACCATAACCACCGTGTGACCAGGTCCCAACAGGACATGCACGACAAGAACCACCATTTTCATACTGCCCCCCTCCACAATACATTGAACGAGAAAAGGCAAATAAACAGTGTAAAAACAATAGCTTGATAATAAACGAATCACTCATTCAATTATTTGATTATATTATTTGTTTAAATAATTTAGATGAGGAGCTAAAACATGTTTTGCAATGAGTATAATAATTTGTTATGTTCAACTAAAAATCTTTTATTTTTATTTATGGTGTTTTTCCAACCAAGTTTTTTAAATGAATTCAAATAAGGGAATATATTTATAAACATGTGGGTCTCGATATAGTAAAATAAATTATCAAAAAACAAATAACAATGTTTTTATGTAGACTATGAATTAATAGTGTTTTTAAAATTAACTAATTTAATACTTTGATTTTTAACAATAATTCAGTTTAAAGTATTAAAAGTGTTATGAAAGATTAATGTTTTCAAATTAAAATAAAAGACCACATTAACAGAAATGATAAAACGAGAAAATTTAAAGAGTAAATACATTATCATCAATTATATTACCAGACATACTAATTAAATCCTCATTATTAACTACTAAAAGGTCTTAATATAAAAATATTTTTTATTTTTTATCTTACAGATCTGAGATATACTTTCAATGATTAGTTCCAGATCTTTTTACTTTTGAGAATCATCAAATGTTTCAATAGAAAGTAAAATACCCCAATAATAAATAAAATTGATATATTAAAAACAACTCCAAGACTTGTAAGACTTATTGTTGTAAATTTCAACAGTGTTTTTCTTTTATCATAAAAAATATCAATATTGAATTTAAATACATTATTGATATTAAAAAAGATTCTGATGTTTTTATAATAATTATAATCAAAGTGTGTTAATGATAGCTATTACTTTGTTGGAATATTATATATACACTGTTGAAAAAATGAATATATTAAAATCTAATAAATATTGTAAGACATTAAACGAAATAACGTGTAATAATCAAACAATCATTACGCATCTGTTTATTTGTAAGCTCGTTACATTAGTATTGTTTGTTTACATATTACAAATGACAAAAAAGCTTATTTTAAATTATACATTTCAATTTTTATAAATTGAAATAACCATCATTAAAATGACAAGTGTCAATAAAATTGTTCTGATCATTAATTTATTTCATTTGATACACAACAACTCTAACGGGTTTAAATTTGTTGTTTGTGCACAATTGTCCGCTCTGTGCTGTGAATGTAGAAGCCTTACAATAGCTTCCCATTTGTCCGTCTTTATATACACAAATGTCATGACCTCCTCCAAACCCAAACAAGAATGTGTGGTTCTTTTCTAACACACAAAATGCGTGGTTAGCTGCTTCTTTTTTAATAACATATTTTTTCTTCGTTTCAACTCCCCCAATTCTCATTGAGAAAATGAACGCGTTTTGGTCGTAGTTATAATTATAATAACATTCAGCACACTCACTCACGCCACTTTCTATGTACCCACCAAACAAATCTTTCTCCGCCGTTTCGATGAAAAACACAAGATTTGGAAGGTCACATATTTTGTCATTAAACACACTTGAACCGACACTCCAATCATTCACAGCGCTATCAAACACTAAAACTTTATGTCTGAGACCAGTCCATTCTCGCAATTTTTCGACTTCACTTTTTTCAACTATGGAATTCTTCTTTGTTGGACTTTTCTCGACTTTTTCTGTTAATTTCTGTGAGTTTTGTGAAGACTCTGTTTGATCAAAAAGTGGCGACATTTCAATTTTTGAATTTTGAGAATTATTGGTCAAGTCTGGCGGCTCGGATTTTTGGTTTTCTCCACGTAAGACCACTTCAGTCTCTTCACTCTTCTTCGTGTTTTTCTGGCCTTCTGATGCTTTCTTGAGTTTCATTAAATTGTTGATTTTCTCGGAAGTCACTGAAACTATTGAGTCAAACGATTTCTGAAGTTCTAACTTCTTCTCATTAAGACGTTGTGTTTCTAAAGAAACTAAAACGTCTATTGTGGTGTTGTAATTAAACGACCCATCGTCAAAAGTCGAAATTTCTTTTTGAATAACACCAAGAAGAGAACTGAGACGCACTTGAAATTGTGTTAAAAGAAGTTTGGTTGCATGTCCTTGTTGGTAGTTTGTTTCAAGTTGTGTAAATAAAGACTCGGCGTATTTGATTCTGTCTTCAAGTGGAAGTTTAATGTTGTCAACGGTATTTATTGTGTCTTTGTACTTAAAGTATTCAGATAATTTTGTCTTCAGTTCTTGGCAACTTTTGAGGACTTCTTCGACCAATATCTCCATTTATCGTTTAACAGTTCATTTTTGTTGAATTATTGTTACAAAGAATAGTGCTTACACGTTTTAAGTTTTTATCACAAATATATTATTTTTGAAACAATTCAGTAAGTCTGTAAGAGTGATCTAACTTTTTACCTGTTTTTGAATTTTATAAGTGTTTTTTATTCGCGTTTTAATAAGGAGTCTTATACTAAAATCATGAGTGTGCTACCACTATGTGGTGGTCTTTAGATGCAAATTATTTTATATGATGTTAAGGTGTGATACAAAACATTTTAATGTCAATTTCGAGATCTTTACTAACAAAATCCCTCTTCGATGTTTTATTGCTGTTTAAATGTAATTTTTATGTAATTGTTTTAAATCAATGCACACATTTTTATTTGTATTATCAAAAAATACACTTATCTAGTTAATTCTAAATTTGATTTAATATTTTAAAGAATTTATCGAACAATTTCTGTTTTTTAATTATTTTCTTTCAAATTCCACGATTTCAAGAAACATTTCCTTTCAGTTTTCAAAAATGTTGTATTAGTTTAAATTAATAATATAATTTATTTTATAATACACTTTTTTATCATTAAACATCGAAAAAATCTTTGTTTTTTTCAAAACCACTTTATTCCATACACAACATTTCAAAATTTTGAAAAACAAATCTTTTGACTTATAATACAATTGTATATGTAAATAAAGACGTAAAAATAATTTTGTTTTTAAATAAAAAAATAAAACATTTTTTCTTCAAACCACAAACAATTAAATCTTTTGAAAAAAATTACTTCTTTGTTTATAGTAATTGTATTCATTTCAATTCGTTTTTCCATTCTTTCAAAGTTTTTGAAAAAATTTGATTTGCGATTTTTTCCGTTACAACTTCAAATATTACAAATTGGATGTTGCGGTTGAAACCTCAACTTCTTGCTGAACCGTTTTGGAGAAAGTCGACGATCATTCACAAACTTTTTTTCTTGCTAGTGATGATAGTCTTACCAGCTCCATACATGTTAATACCCGGTGTATTATCTCTTCCTTATTTAGTCGAGTTTTTGGTGCTTTCTGTTTGTATAATATTAACGACTGCGCCAATAGTTCGACTCTTTTCATTATTTACTATTCCGTATTCTATTGCTCATTTTATTGTCGCAATGGTGTTTTACTTTGTGGATTTTTCCGATCATTGGGCATACTCGTTACTTGGACTTTCGTTTGGCAAATCGAGTCAAGCGTTTTTTATTACACACCAAATCTTTGTTGGTCTTATTGCCGTCTTTTCAGTGTTTGCAATACTCACAAATGCAAAGCACTTTGAGTACTTCCACACGACACTGGTGACTACTTTTGTGTCAACACTCTTTTTTGTTTCTTCGTTTCTTATTAACACATCTCAAGGTGGGATCATACCAATTCTGTTTTTCTTGACATCACAAGTACTATTTATTACACCAAGAAAATTATTTATTTACATCAACGGGTCTTCGGTGTTTTTAATGTTCATTTACTTACTCGTTCTCTCCCTTTGGAATTTATTTGCGTCAGTTGCAGACCGATTTGGGTTTTTTGATGGGAGTGACAATGAGACTTTAGAGAAGGCGATGGGGTTTATTGGGTTTGCGGAGGTCGCATATCCTTCGTGGATCTTCTTTTCGATGAATTATGGTGCTTATTTAGTCTTTCCCTTAATATGTGTCTTTACACATGTAACCCTAATTGGTCACAAAGAAAAGAAAACGAGTGTCGCACAGATAGCCACTGAATTACAGACACAAACTGAAAATGATAAAGATGTCATAGACAACACTGTATTTGATAAGTCAATGTCAACCAAATTGTTGCTGATCCAAATAGCTCAGATGACTTTGAGAACAGCAATTACACTACTTAAGGTGGGGATCCAAATTTTAGTGAAAAGTGGTTTGATCATATCACTTGCTGTAATGTTCTGGGTGGGTCTGACTGATGTCTCTATCTTTGGGTTCTCGTTCATGTTGATATCGCTCATCTTCATATTTGTGCCCCTCAGCTATGCGCGGCGTGCATGGCCGATAGTCATTGTCTTCACTTCACTCATCATATTACTTCAAATGGTCATTCAATTGTCGTACATCAATGTCAGCAAGATCCCTCAATATGTTGGACTCTTCAAATTCAACGACAACGAATTGGGGAACAAAACCATTGACTTTGATGACACTCATCTGGAAGAGTTGTACCCCAAAATCATACTTTTGGTTGTAGCGAATCTGCAGTTTTATGCGAATCTCTTGGGGAGTAAAGTGTCTGATGCGACGTATGGCGTGAAGGTGTTTTACTATTGTGCGTCACGTTTGATTGACTTCTGGGGGATCTTCATTTGCTGTGTTGTCATAGCAACAGCAGCCTTTTTTGAAGATGTCAATTTGGAGCTGATTTTGTATGTTGGGGCGCTTGCCCTTCTTGTGTTGATACAAACCCATTTCAGCTGTTACAAAGTGATTATCCGAACGATGTTGCCGGTGTATTCGATTGTGTTCTTTGTGATATTACTTGTGAGGTATGTAGTGCAACTGACCGAGACGGATGAAGAGAGAGGGGATTTGAGTGAAATAACGGAGTGGCATCAAGTGTTTACGAACATGAGTATGTCTGAATTAGGGTTTGTGAAGTACACCACTGTGTGGCAACGGTTTAAAGGCTTTTTACCGAACATAGCGGTCATAGCGTGTTGTGCGATAGAGAGTCGGATGCTGTTTACGATACCCCGGTACCTCCAGAAAGTGGTCCATGAACGATCTGAGAAGAAAAAGAGGTATGAGAAGTATCAAGAGGAAATGAATGCGCGGTTAGAGCGATCGATGGCGAATGAGAGTGAGATGGAAATATTGGCGGAGGGTCCGACGCACGACGGAACACTTTTGAAACAACGACCGCCACTCAATTTTGAAGAAAGGAGTGGGGAACTGAAAGAACTGAGTAGTTCGCAAATATTAGATAATGAAAAGAAGACGGCACCGGAACAGAAAATCAGTTCCCAAGCGGAATTGCTTCGACATGTTCGGAAGACTGAGGGATATAAGACGGTGCCACGACCTCAAATGAATAGAGGAGAGGATTCAATTCAGTCGATGAGAAGAAGTGAATTGGTGGTGCCACAAAGAGAATTAAGTGATACACAAGGACCAGTTGGAATGAGTATAGATGGCACAACATGTCCACAAAGAACACCACCAAATCAAATGAGGTTGACGAAGAATATGACTTCATTTAAAATGGCAATGAAACAAACTATGCATGAGTCGTTTGCCCCAAATACCGTCTCTTTTGAAGGAGAAACGGGAGATGCGAGTGTTTATAAATTCATCGAAGCGCCACGTCTGGTGAAGAGCAGTGGGTACTTTGTCATGCGATTTCTGGCGATCTATATCCCACACATTTCTGTGATCTGTGCGATTGTGATTGCCGCGTACCCGTCGATTAAAACCAAATTTTCGGAGGACAATAAAAACGAGGTGGTGCAGACGTGGGACATCCTCCACTTTTTAGTGTTTTTGACGACGATGTTGTGTCTCATCTCGAAGAGAGGATTTAATATTGCGTGTGCGCCGTTGCTGTGGGTGTGCACGTTTTGTATGTTAGTGACCATCATACCGAATTTCCGATCGATCAATTTGCTGATCGACCAGTCGGGGATGTTCAAGAATGTCGAGTATAAGAAGTGGGCGTACAATTTGATTGGGATCAAGTCGTGTTT
>NW_004191847.1:376175-424645 GCF_000330505.1 Entamoeba invadens IP1
AAGGTCATGAGGATACAACGACTCGACAAGTTACGCAAACTGCGGAGTCATGATGTGAATGACAAAGAAGAGGAAGAAGAAGTGCCTGTGCAGACGATTCCGATGGTCACGAGCACTAAAGGGTTTCTTGCGAATATATTGGACTTGGTGAAGACGATTTGGTTCAAAGTCATTGACATGACGATCAACTTCTTGCATTGGAATAATATCGTGTATCGACTCAATTTGAAACCAAAAGCAACGACGGAGGAGATAGAGAGTAAAATGGAGGAGAGGATGATGGTGGCGAATGAGGAAGACGCTGTGAATAAGCACAAAATATTTGGATATAAAAGCCCGACGAAGTTGACGAAAGAAATGCAGATGGAGAGTGTGGAGGAGCAGAAGAAGGAGATACGAGCCGTTGAGAATGAGGCGATTTCGGAACAAAAGATGAAGGAAAAGATGCGCCGATACGAAGAGGACATATCGAAAGGAGACGACGGACTTGTTTCGGTGTCTTCCTCTTCGGATGAGGAAGTTGATTTGACGAAGAAAAAGGAGAATCGAGTTGCGCGGATATTACGGAAGTCACGAGAAAAGCTGAGTCGGAAGAGAAAGGGGAAGACCCCGAATGCCGTTCCTGAAGATCATACCAAGCAAGAGAAGAAAGAGATAAGTACTCAGAACGAAGACCATTCCCTGTCTAGTGATGAAGATGGTGATGAAGACATAGCGAAGAAGGTGAAGTTTGAACGGATGGAAGAGAAAGGAGATGAAGACGTAGCACAGGAAATAAGTGAAGAGTCTGAGGGGAGCGAAGAGATAAGAAGTGAAGACGATGAAGAAGAGAAAGAGGAACATGCCAAGTCCACTGCCATTGCAAAACCGACGCCAATACGACGAGGGAAAAAGAAGGTGGTGATGTGTCAAGAAATGGTATTAACGAAGGAGTCTCCGGAGGAGATGAATCCGATTCAACGACCTTTAAGTCCACATTCGCCACGATTTTCCCCATCGAGTCGAGCGTTAAGTAGTACTGAATTAGAATTAATAGATATAGAGCAGACTGAAGGGAAGTATCCATATCATGGCAGATTCTATTTAGTCATTTGGGGACTTTACTTCTTCTTTTCGCGACAAACGGAAGCACTTGTCCAAGTCATTTTCATTCTGAATGCAGTGATCAATAGAAATATTCTGAGTGCGATCTACCCGATTGCCGCGTTTGGGATTGTGGCGGTGTCAAGGAAACCATTTCCATCGAAGAAGTTCTGGACATTCATGTCGGTGGTGTCTGTTGTCTTGATATTGGTCCGCCTCTTCTTCCAATTGCCAGGGTTTTGTATTAAACCGAATGCAAAGGAGACGTATGACGTTCTGTCATATACCACTTCAGTGTATGATGTCGACACGATGCAATGTTCGGCAACCCCATTAACGAAGAACCACATGAGTTTCATATATATCTTTGGGGTCTACCCGGTGTCGTCCTATTTTCTATCAAGGTTTGTGTGGGACATCTTCTGTTTGTTTGCGATTTTGGTGCACATCTTGTGTATGAGGAATCGTGGGTATTGGGAACAACAATATTTGTTGAGACGGGAGTGGTCGAATGTGGTGATTGAAAACCACCGGCGCGAACTTGTGAATAAGATCAAACCGAACACGTTTGGGGAACTGAAATTCATTGTCGAGGCGCTGAAGGACTTTGAACCGAGTGAAGGGGATGTGGACCACTTTGCATATAAACAACACGACTTATTTGTTGTCGAGGCGATTCAAGTGGACGGCCAACTGTTTGTGACGAAAGGGAATTATAAGGGACTTGTTGACTGTGAAAACTTTAAGGTCTATGAGCACACGACGAAGTCGATAGCGCGGAAAGAAAAGAGTTCGCCAGTGATCTATAAAAAGACGTTTAAAAAGAGTTATCGAGTGAAGGAGGAGAAGATCAATGACGAGTTTGAGATGGCGAAAGAGAATGAAGAGAAGATGTACCTGACGAAGTCACTTGAAGTCAATCAGGTTGTCACCGAAATGAGTCTTCAACAGTTCTTAAAGGGACAAGAAGTCTATTTGAAAGATCAGGAGACGATAGAACTGAATAAGTCTAAAATGACGCAATTTTTTAATCGAACGAGGTTGGGACTGAAAATTTATTATGACCATTTAGTGAATGACAAGTTTAAGACGGGAGCTGATTATTATATACCGATGTTTATCTGTGAGGTGATCTGTTTTGTGTTTTTAATAGTCTTCCAAGGGAGTTTCACGAATTTACAAGGGAACTTTATCGAGTTTTTTACGAGTGATTATCTTCCTATTACATAGTTTGTTTTTTGTTCTTATTTCTCTCCTTTGTCTGTTGAAAAGAATTCGTTTAAGAAAGAGGTGGTCTTCTTTTTTAAAAATTTTTTAAAAAATTTTAAATAGAAATGATATATTCAAAAAAATTTCAACGAAATACTTACAAACAGCGTTTGTTTCTTTTTACTTGTTTTTTAATATGTCATGTTAATGTGTAGGTGTTGGGACTGTTATTACAGTTTTGTATGATGTTGTTAGACCGAATTATATACTTATTGAAGTCACTGAAACTGAAATTGGCGATGCAAGTGTTTTCGATAGTTCTGTACCACATCTTGATCTTGGTCTATTTCCCATCACTTGTCAAGACGGAGTCGAAGATGATGACGGCGTCTTTAGTAGTCTTCTATTTGTTTAAGATAGTGTATTGGCTCATCTCAGCGGTGCAGATTCGTGTTGGGTATGTCCAACTTTCATCGAGTCGAATCTTGATGAGTTCGTACTCGTTTTATTCTTCATTGATCTTTTCGATGTACTACACATTACCATTTGTGTATGAGATACGGACCATCTTGGATTGGGTGTTTGCGAATACGTCAATGTTTTATAAGCGGTGGCTAAAAGTTGAGGACATCCACGCCGAGTTGTTTATGAATCAATGTGATCGCACAGTAGAAAGGAATCGGAATCATGTGTATGGGCAACCTCGAGGATATATGGAACGTTTTACAGGGGGGTGTGTGACCTTGATAATCATGTTGGCTATATTATGGTTTCCATTACTTTTGATGTCATCCGCTGCGCCCAATTTTGCGCAACCGTTGCCCAAGAATTTGGAGATGTCGATTGGGTTTTTGGGGGTAGGAGAGATTTATAAGCAGCAACAGAGTCAATTTTCGAATATGTCTGATGAAGACTGGGACTATTTTCATAGACATCACAAGAACGCGCAGTCGAGTAATGAAGTGCTGTATACGACGATGGTGTCACCGAATGCGATGACGTACTGGATGATCACGAAAGACAAAAGAAATGAATTAAAGGATGGCTTGAAGGGGGGAGGAGTGATGAGTATCTATTACCAAATTAATATGAGAAGGGAAGGCACGTCTGCGGAGGATTCATTTATGATGTACGAAACGAAAGACTTGAATGCGACGGAAAAGAAGTATTTTTTGGAGATCTTGGACCAAAAGGAGGTGGAGTGGACGTTTGATTTGGTGCCCCAATTTTTGAAAATGCCAACGTTGTCACAAAAAGCCGTGCTACAAAAGGGAGACGACTTTGTAATGCAATTGAGACCGAAGCTGAAACAAGACGATGTGGATGAACGATCACAATATTGGCAATTTATTAATTGTTCTGCATTAGAAGGAGTGATGGTGTGCGATGAAACGGAAAAGACCAAACTGTATATTGCATCACCAAAAGTGCCAAATAGCGGGTTGATCTCATCATTGAGTTCACTGGGGATTATCGGACTGTACTCTGTTGTTGTCTTGTTCTTGTACTCGTTACTGAAATCGAATTACTCGGGGATGGCACATATCATCATGTTTAAAGACTTGCCTGATTGTTTGGGGCTACTGCAATTGTGTGATGATATCATTATAGCGCGACAAGATGGGGATTTAAGACTTGAAGAAGATCTAGTGAATGAATTACTGCTGATATACCGCAAGCCTGCGTTGTTATTTGAAAGAACTGTGAAGAAATGAAATAAGTAAATTGTGGGTATGTTATTTAATACCTTCTTAATGTTGAGAATGTGAGATAAGTTTATTTATCCATTTTATAAGGATAGAAAAGAATTAAAATAGAAAAAGAGTGATTAGTGGAGTGCTTTAATAGATAGAACACGTCTATTTCATCAAGAGAGTATTGAACCAATGAAATGAAAGATATTATGTTGAAAACTAGAAAGAATACTAAAAGAATAGTAAAAAAGGTAAAAATTATAAATAGAATTATCAATAATTTGTTCCATTAGATCAAGAAATAGAAGAACAAGTCGACTTATTAATTCTTGAATTTAGAGAACTCATTTCTGTATTGTTATTGAGAAGGGATGAACATTAACTACTCTATGACACCAACACCTAAAGAAAAAGAAGAAATCATTCACAACGACGCGGAAGCAGAATATCAACTTGTCTATAGTAATGTGTTGCCAATCTCACGAAACTATTGCCACAGTAAATGCGTAATTGGTGGGGGATATTACAGAGTCTATATATCAGTTGTGATGGTCTTGGTACCTACGATATTTCACTGGATTGCGTCGTTTGTTTTTAGGATGGAAAGAAAGAATGTACTCATCGACAGTGTGAGGTGGCTTATAGTCGATTATAACATTGCGTGGTTTATCCCATCACTCTTTTTCTTCTGTACAATTGTTGTTTGTTTTCATTGATAAATTTCTATGAATAAATAAGATGAAATAAATTGATTAGAACTGCGGGGAACGAACTCATGTCAAGCTCCTGGATATCTTCACGACGAACGCGAACCCGGGAATAATCCCTCGAAAGATCAGAATGATTGGAATTACCCCCCAACGGTGCAAAACATGTGACGAAAACGTGCAACTCCAAAATGCAGAGTATGTAACGAGGAAATACTGCGTCACATGTTTAATAGTCAGACCATTAAGAAGTTCTCACTGCTCATATTGTAACAATTGTGTTGACAAATTTGATCATCATTGCCCTTGGTTTGTTTCAATATAAAACTATTTAAATCAGTCGATAGAGAGTATACTATATATATAGTAGTATATATTAATAATTATAAGTATAATAAATTAATAGTAGAAGTATAATAACTTATAAATAGGTTGGGGAATTGTGTGGGGCGGAGGAATTACAGGTCGTACTTCTTCCTTCTCTTTTGGAGTGTAATGTATTTGGCGTATATCATGGTGTGTTCTTTGGCGGGACTTTTAGTTCCAATTGAAAAGCCATGGAGCTGGAAGGCGTTTTTGAAGTCTTGGAAATCGCACTACTTCTTAGAGTTTGTTATTACTATATATTTAGTATTTTAAACTATATAGTATGTATAGAATATATAGTATATTTACTATTATAAAAACTATTCAATCAAATTACACAAAGACCCTTCATTTTCCTCTATTGCTTCGTCTGTTTTGGTTTAATTGGCTATTTGTTCACTCGACACGTCATCCAAATATCCTTTGGTCAAACAACAAACGAGAAAAGAAAGAAACTCCGCGCTTACGACATGGGTTTTATTAAAAATTGGACGGACTTCTTGTTCAGTCCAATTCCACCACCATTTCCACTCCTTAGGTCAAAACCAAAGAAAACAAAACAAGCAAAAATGATTCAAGAATACATGCCACTCCAAATTGAACTTCAAACACCTCCAAACGGCATCGATGTTAAAATAGAAAAATGAACAGAAAAGTATTCTATTAAATTAAACTATAAATAATTAGTTTAAATTATAAATAATTAGTTCTTTTTTCAACAAACATTAAAAAGTTTTTTAATTAAATCAAATTAATTAAATTATTAATTAAAAACCTACTAAAATAAAGAATTAAAAGTGAACTATACAAAAATAGTAAATTAAACTATTTAAAACCCAGTAGCTCTTTGTTGATTGATGAATTACAGACAGACAACGTCTTAGTTCTTTTCTTCGAGAGTATTCCTTCTCCTGTTGGACAAGTTAATTTTGAACTGGAAGTAATCGGGGAAGTTCACTGGCTGTTTTACAAATATCGAGGAGTCACATTCAGTTCCTTTTGCCCACTTTGGTAACACGTATTTGTTGACGGTCCCTATTACCGTCTTTTTTCGAGGGTTTAACATCTTCATTCCTGATACACTGATAAAGGTCTGCTCTGTACTGGCTACACTCCCAACGCCTTCAGAATCCATCTCGACCCCCTGATCATTGTTGAAGACTGTTTCAGGTAATTCGACTTTTTTGGCACTTTGAATTGCTTTTGTCCGTTTGTCGAGGATGTTTGTCTGTTTGTCGACACGGGTGAGGATCTGGCTGAGGATCTCACAGCGCATCGAGAGCCAATCCTCTGTCGCAAAGGTCTTAAATTTGCGACATGTCACATTCAACGCGTTTAATAAACTCTTTTGCTCATCGATAAGGACTGAGGTATCGATTCCCCCCATCACGACATAAAGGACAGAGTAGATCTTCTTTTCCTCAAAGACCGGCAAGAAGGCGTCGATCTTGTTCATCACTAAGAAATGTGTGATATAGAACATGTTGTGTGAAGGGAGTGGAGGGATTTTCTTTGAGGTCTTCAAAGCAGTCGTCACCGTCATTGAGATATTTAATCGCAAAGTCTTCAATTTAGTGATTTGTGTGTTAAGTCTTCGAAACCACGGGTTTGTGTGGTCTAAGAATATTATTAAAGTTTTCTTAGTCAAAGACTCGGGATTGTATAATGAGAAGTCATCAATAAAACACTCAACGCGATCTTTATAGTTCTTTTCTTTCATCATATTCTTCACTTCATTATAATTGAAAACAGCGTGATTTTTGTGTAATATAAATAACACGCGGAAATACGTGGCGTTCTGTGTCACATTATAAAAGTTCGAGAAGTCCAAATTCGTCCCTAAAGGAATGTCGCCACGTGGAAAAAAGAGAATGACCCCCGAAGTCTCAGTACTGATCTTCTCTTTTTTTCTTGACGCTAATATACCGGCATACGTGAGGGCAGGCCCACACCCATAATCCGCTCCTAATAATATTGTTCGGTCTTGGCGATACCCAGTGGTGTGCATATGAAGCATCACCGCATCAACCATTTTGTCGAAGGGCAAGTCTTGAGTGTTCTTGTTAAGCCCATAGCCCGGATAGTCAAACGTGAATGCACGCGCTCGAAATAATTTTGATAACATGACGAGTACTTTGTCGATATCGGTTAAGTCCTTTTCTGGACTGTGGAACACTAACAGTGTGAAGTTATATGGATTTCTTCATGTTAATTCATAGAAGTATAATTTTACTATATTCAACTAGAGTTGACTGTGTTTGCAAACATAAATACACGTCGATGAATAACACTGATTCATTTCTTATGTATTTATTATATGCTATTTCAACGATATTCCTTTCTTATTTCAATGGGTTAGTGGTACTATTTATATAGTATAATGAATTATAATAAGTAAACTAAACAAACTCCTTACTAAGGACATATTTGACGGGTATGTCCTGATACCCAGGGCATGGAACCATGACTATTCCTTTGTTATTGGGTGTATAAGTGGTTTCGTGCGACGGTGGATGTGATAAAATATATTGATATTGTGGATCCATTAAGTTGTATTCACTGAATTAAAAATGAATTTGTTTGTTAGTAATTGTAAATTTGTGCTTTTAAAAAAAATGACCCGAATTTATCGTGTAGAATGAAAGACGTTATTATCCACTTTTTTTTGATTTTTTTCAACTTACTTTTGGTGTGTTTTGTATTTTAAGTTGACTTGGGGTTTTTCTATTTATTTGTCGTTAAAAACCATGTTTAATTTTTCATTATTTGTAGGATTTTTATAATATTATTTTTCTATTAATTTGTAATGTGTATAATTATTTTTTGTTATGTTTGTTTTTAACAGAATTTGAATAACCATTAATAATACTATTTTATCTTTTCTTAAATAATTTCTAAAAAAAAATGACTATTTTAAACAAAAAAAAGAAATGGACTTTAAAATAATTAAAATACTATAAAATTATTATTTTTTAATAATAATTGTTTTCGTATAAATTTTGTTGTGAATGCCAAAAAAGGCAAATTATCAATTAGTAAAATTGTTGAAATTATATAATAAATTATAGTTTTTAAATGTAACTTAATGTATCTATTTATAGTAAAAACTAGTTCTTTTATTTTAATTTTAAAAAATGTTTTTTATTAATAGGATACTTTAATTTTTGCTAATAAAAACCAAGTTAAACTTTAAGTTAAAGTTTGACTATAATTATTATTATTTGTTTTATTTTTGTTTATGATTATATTGTATTATAAATATACTATAATTTACAATTAAAATAAATAAGTCAATAATTGAAATGTTTTTTTATTTTTCGATTTTAAAACTTTTTTTTTAAATTTTCATGAAGATACAAACTACAAGTATATTTTACAATATGTATAATTATAATTATATTAAATAAGTAATTATAGTATATATATTAGTATAAAGTAATAATATGATTAACCAAGTAAACAACTATGATTTTAATAATGTTTTTATAAACAGTTTCTATTAAGAGTACTTTCATTAAATTAATATCATAATAAATTTATATGATAACAAAAAACTACAAGTTGTTTTAAAAAATATTACCTCTTAATATCACTAATTACTGTTGTTAACCAAAAAAGTCAGAAACCAAATAATTGTAAAAAGTAAATTAAGTAGTTTTAGAACTTTAATCAATAACTATTATAAAAATAGATTTAAGCGTCCCATTATTATTTATTGAACCTTTTTTTCATATTTTTTGATTAAGGTTAATCAATAAAAAATACATCCTTCTGACAATTATTTGGTCTTGTAAATTTTAACAAAAAAAGTTAAAATTTACAATATAAACTTCACAGATTAAAAATTGGGTTGAGTAAATAAACTTCACATTAACTGGAAAAGAATGACACAAATCAATAAGACGACTACTCATGGTACTGTCTCAAGAGGTCCAAACACCTTTGATCGAAACGGGCCAGTGTTGTTAAACACGAATTAAGTGGTTCGATAGCTGCGATTGTGTAGTCTTCTTCTTGATATTTCAAATATTCACTCGCAAGTGTGTAGATGTCTTTTTGTTTAGTGAAGTCAACAAGACGTTCTTCTCCACATGCGTAGTACTGATATTTACCACTCTTTACTGTTGCTATATTATCGAGTATAGTCCCACTGTTTGTGATTATATATATTAATAAATATTATAATAAATTATATTAAATATTATAATAAACTATTAAACACCTTGTATGACAATTATAGTTCTTTGTAGTTAATAATTAGAAAGAAACAAACATATAGGGCACACACACTTTAAACTTCTTATACGTCGATTTTAATGTTTTACTATTAGTGAAGAGTTTCTCTGCATGTGCAAATATCTCTTTCTGTTTCTCGGGCACAAAACATTTGTTGAAGTCCAAGTTCACCATTTGTATACCGCTGTAGACTCCAAATGCCGAGTTGAAGTCTCCCAAGTTAATTAAGCACCTCAACACATTTGCAAATAAATTCTTCATAAAAGCTCTACTAGCAAAATCCGTGAACGTGAGTGTTGCTGTGCACACGAAACTCGCGAGGTCTTCCATTCTATTAGTGATCAAGTCCACCACTCCTCCCGTCTCAAAGAAGTCGTATATCTTGAGCTTTTTGTACATTTTGAATGAAATTGTAGTCAATTGATTTGCAATATTCTGTGGGTCTGTGACTGCCAGTGTCATGAAAGGGGAAAGTTCTTGTGATGGTATTAAGAAGTCGTAAATCGGTGACAACACTTCCGTCGTTTTCTTCATTAATGAGTGTTCCATCACGCCATACATACTCTTTAATTTGATAAATAGAGGCGACTTGTCTTCAGCCACAAACTTTTGGAGTTGCGTCTGGTCACACTTCTCAAAGATCGTTTGCATTACCTTCTGTGCTACAAGCTCTTGATTTCCTGCAGGTAAGCCTTCTAAGATGTCATAAATCCTTTGCCCAAATTGCACTAACATGGAATAGACGATGTCCTCTATCTGCGCATTTGTCCGACTTTTTATTAATAAACCAGCTACCCCACCAGCAATGACTTTGTTCTTCGCTGTGATCACTTTCTGTGAGACTAAAATAGACTCTTCGATGGGAGATGTCTCTGTTTTGTTCTGTAAAGAATAGACTGCGGAGGTGTATCTTCTTAGATTCACAATTATAGTATTAAATAAAGAAATCATTTCGAGGAATAACAAGTGCTCGTTCCTGAAGAACATTTCGTTGCACAATTCAACACTTTGTGACGCATGAAATATCAAATTTTTCTCATCTTTTGGCTTCAAGTGGATGATGTGCCAGACAACACTTAAAACAGAACTCCCTGCACTTTTAAGTGCTTTTTTGGACTCTTCAATACCAGCTATCCCCTTTGGACTCTTGTCATTCTTATCAAAGACGTCGATTTCTTTAATGAATGAAATCAGTCCAGAAATCGTTTCAGAAATGTCGTTCTCGGAGCTTTGATATAAGTCGGCCGCATTGCCGCCGACAACTTCAGAGGCCTTTTTAAAGATGTTTGGAATCATTTTGAGTAACTCGACACAGACCCGTTTCAACTCGTTGGCACCTAAGACTAACTCCTCGTAACACTGCAAAGCTCCAAAACATGTGATGTCCTCTATTAACGCGGGGATTTGAGACGAGAAGTTCACGAAATCGACATACGCCATCTTTTCATACTCTTCCATCCGATGAAGCATCTCGTCGTTCTCGATTTCGTGCGTTTGGAGGAAGTGCGTCATCACCGCCATTGCCCCGATGATGCGCATTTTTGTCGAACTCTTGCGGATCGCGAAACTCGTCAGCGAGAGCTTCGCGGGCATCCGCGAGAAACTCTCCGACGTCATGTCGACTTTGTCGTAAAACTCTCCGATGGCGCGCTGGGGGTATGTCTCCGAATTCTTGTGGGCAAAGATGCGTTGCGCGAAAACGTCTGCTTCGCACAGAGTGAACAACTTTAAAATGTCTCCGTGCGATTTCTCAAAGATCTTTTGATAATTTGCAGTGATTTTTGGGTCGTTTAGACACTCTTTTCTTTCAAGCAGAAGGTTCTTCATTTTCTCATAAACTAAACTCGCACACTCCATGTCAGCACTTTCTGGGAGAAGGCTGAGGATATTCAATTTCTCACTTTCTATAGGCGCTGATTGAGAAAGAACACATGAGGAATGGTGCGGTGAAGTGTTCGGAGACTTTGGAGTCTCCGGTCTCCGACCAACTAAAAAGGCGGAAGACCGATGCGACTGACTTGGTTTTATAAAAGAACCAAATTGAGGCGAGGATGATTGGTGCCATGAGCCAAACAATTTTTGACCTGAAAATCGATTCTCCTTTTTCTTTGAAAAACAGTCGATGTCGTCGAGCAACGACTTAATTGATGATATTGTGGTTGTCGTGTTCTCTGGAGAAAGGCTGCGGTCTTTTAAAGATACTATCAAATTCGAAAGGGATTTCACTTTGTCCCGTGCACTCGGCGCGGCCGTGTCTTTGAACTCTTCAAACAACGAATTCAAATTTGTGATGTGCATTGTTTGATCTTCTGTGTTATTTGTCGTCTTTAAGTGAGTGTATAGGTTGTATTTGAAATGTTTAATATAATGTTGCGTTATAATATAATTTGTAATGGTGTTATAAACATTATACGGATATTGTCATGTTAAAAGTAATACTACAAATGTCAAGAATAAGTGTTGTATTTCTGTTAATTTGATGTTGAAGAGCCACCAATAATATGCGTAAGAAAAAATAGGGTGTGTTGCAAAATATAAATTTCCAAAGTTCTTGGCATTATAAAGGAATTTTACGTATTATTTTGTTACGCTGTTCTATTGTTCGAAGAACTTAAATTAATAGACAAACATAAGACAGTGACAGCTTGGTCAATATATCGTTCATCTCTGAGATAGTAAGTTCGATGGGTTTATCTGTCATAGTCTGTAGTATGTAACAAATAGTTAGTTGCTCAAAAATTTCAGGAAGAAAGAAGAGTTTTTATTAGAGGTGTTTATTTCTTAAGTACTAATAAATAATCCATTCGCTTGTAACCATACCTTATTTTCGGGTGTTTTCAAAAACGCCTTTTGGTGGACTTTGTCAATTCAAAGTTAAAATTGTCTTCTCAGAAAAGAAATAACTTTAATTATTGTATTCAAGGTAGTTTAAAAGTAGTTTATATTATATAATACACAAGATTAGATGGTATGGTGATATAATGCCAAACACGCCGAAAAGGGGTTTCTTTCAATTGGGAGTACATTCCCTCCAAATTAATAACATTTTTCGAAAAAATATTACTATAAAAGTGTTATAATTTATTATAGAAGATTCAATCAATAAAGTATTGAAAAAATTAGGTACAATAAAGGAATTGGATACAAAAATAACACATTTCACTGGCAAAAATTGGGAAATTGGGTATATGTTAAAAATGGGTTGAATATTTAATTGACCAAAAACAAGAAAAAGTCAGTGTTGACAATTTGAAGGCAAATGCGTTTCTCTGGTGAACAAATGAAGTAAAAATTTGACAAATAAGTAAAAAGAATCAAATTTGTCTTTTGAAAAATAACATTCAAATGAATTCATGAGAAAGTATTAGACCATTTTTGTGTAAATAGTTAGGAATTATTAATGAAATTAATTCTATTTTTGAATTGTAATGTTACTTTTATTATAGAAATATTTTTTTATTTTGAAAATTATTTACTTCGGACAAATTATAAAATGTATAATAAAAACATTTATTTGTTCATGTTATATTTTATTATAAAATATAATTATAGTTATTATTTTTTAATTATTGCAATAATATATTGATATATACTTGATTATTAATTACAAATAACTATATAAACTATTAATTATTATAGTCGGGTGATAAAGGGGGTTAATTTGGGACAGAAGTAGTTAATTTGAGTAAAAAACTATAAAATATAATTTATTTAACCATAAAAGTATTAGAAGGGTTTTTTCAATTAACTACTTTGAAAATAATAAAAGAAAACCATAACTATCTATTTTTGATATTATTCAATCTTTGAAAACAATGGAAGAAGAAGAGAAAGGAACCCTTGATGAAATAACCACAGGCAATCAACATAAAAAAGCAATTTAAATACAAGAAACCAGTTTAAAAACTGTATTTCAATATATATTCATGATGTATATGGTTAAAATGCCAGAGTTTAATGAATTAACAACAGTGTCAATTTTTGAAAGTGTCAGGGAATCACTGAAAAATCATCATTTGTTATTTCAATCTTTCAATCTTTCGTTGTTGAACCATTTCCATTGAGAAAAGATAAGAGAAAGACCATTTTAACATAAAAACAATTGGAGTTGAAAAAGAGCAGAAAAGAAATGAAACAAAGGAAAAAACAAAGGAAAAATTCTTTAACAAAACAAGTTTCAGACAAACCATAAAAAGTGCTGCGTTTTAGACTTCCACATTTTTTAAGTGAACAAATTGAGGTGTTTTTGTTTATTTTTGAAATAGAAATTTATAATTATTCAATTTATAATCATTTAAAATAAAAAACGATAATTTATATTATTATTTTAATTTTATGTTTATTTTGACCTTTAAATAGATTTTTTAAAAATTATAGTTTCAAAATTATATTTATCAAAATTAACTACCTTTGTCCCTTTTTAATGCCATTTATCCCCCGACTATAATACATATTTATACTAAATTAATACAAATAGTATATTTATATAATATTTTAAATTTTAAAAAAATAGAAAATAGAATAATAGTCTAGTTTAATAATAATAAAATTTTTATTAATTATACTATAATTAATCAACACAGTAAGAACACAAAGAATAGAACAGAAATTAAAAAGGCGCCAAATCGTCGGCATCATTTGGAAGCAACGAAGAAGTATTTGAATCGTCCAAGTGTTCTTTAGTCTTTTTGAAATTCCAGTACAGCCCAAATAACAAGGATTCCATTAATACCATAACAACCAAAAATATGATAGAAATATATCCAAGTGACTTCAGCCCGACTCCAACTGCTTTGTAACACGTCTTTCCACGAGGGACTTGTGCATTACAGTCGTAGTAATGATTCCACCCGCAGCAAACAAACTACACTATTAATAAAGAGTTAATAAAAGATAGTAGTAGTATTATATATAATTAAAGAATAGTTAAAAGTATAGTAAAGTGATCTCTAACAAACATTTCTTTCAATCGAAGCTAATTGGAAACTCTTTTCAGTGACTTTAGAAACTTTGACGACTATACGAATGGAAGTGATAATCAGAATGATGGTCATCAACACAGCAAAGCATTCAACTATTATAGCATACTTCTTCGGATGATTGTCTGACATCAAATACCCTGCAGCACCACCAATAATACCCGTCACAACAAATGACATCCCCATCGTTATCAATCGCACTCCCAGAAAATCCGCTTTCATATACTTAATCGACACTATCAGACCTATTAATAAAAATATTAAACTCATTACTATTTGAGCTACACACAGAATTTTCTTCGATTGATTCTTGTCTAGTACCATTCCTCACAAATTTCAAGTTCGATCTTTTGCAGTTTGAGTTTATATAATATAGTTTTTATACTATTAATACTTTTGTCTTATCTTTTTGGTCACTTAATTAACGAGTTTATTTTTATTAACGATGTATTGTAGTAACATTAGTTTTTACTATTACTATAAAAACAATTGAATACCAATTTTACAATAATAATAACTTGTTAGTAAAATCGAATTGTATTATTAGACATAGTAAAATTTGCTCGTTAATTTTTGTTTTAATTAACGAGTTTATTATAATTATTTTTATACACCAAGTCCAAGGAAATGTTATTTAAAATGTTATTATTAATTGACGTAACTAATGATTATAACCTGTTCTTCGCACCAATTAAATCTTGACGTACACAACCGGGAAAAGAATAAAAACAGAAAGGAAAACCCCGACGAAATTGCAATAAAAAAACCAATGAAAAGCCGACAAAGAACTTCAAAAAGGTTCACCGAACTTTTTAATATGAAAAAGCGGTAGAACTTCAGAAACTAAAATCAGATCCAGTCATGGCGACTTCGAACCAAGCGTATTTTGAAACCATTCGCGCGACACTGAACAGCGCGCTGTGTGTGATTAACTTTGCAAGTCAGCTGATTGAGCGACACAATAAGCCCGAAGTCGAAGTAGGTATCTCTAAGGAAATAGTCTTTAAACCAATTGTGATTGTCAGAGTCCCATCACAACCAGATAAAGACGAGCCCGCTGTCGACAAATGCGAGAAGGTGATGATCGAGGGTTCCGTCAACTCCGCAAGAATTTCAATTTGCATTAAGAAGGCCGACGGCTTGGAAGTCATTTTACTCAGAAGATTTGTTTCTTTCCTTCAACAAAGAGCTGAGTCCTTTGTCATCTTAAGAAGAAAACCAATCCAAGGCTATGACGTCTCCTTCTTGATCACTAACTTCCACTTGCAAGACCTCTACAAACACAAATTGATCGAATTCATCGTCGACTTCATGGGCGAAATCGACAAGGAAATCTCTGACATGAAGATCTCAGTAAACACTAGAGCTAGAGTCACTGTCGCGGGTATCACTGGTAACAACCCAGCTCCAGGATTCTTCAAGTCACTCTTGGCGTAATAAATGACTCTTTTTCAGTTTATTCAAACACGAATATATCTTAGGTATTGATATTCTCACATCTAAGGTAATTTGTTTAAGTTTTTTCATATTGTATATGACTCCATTAGTTTTGTATTATTATAGTAATATAAACTAATAATAGTATTAATAATATTAATTAAACATTATAATAATTTTATATTTTGTTAATTAAATAATATAGTTTTTAGAATAAGAATAGAATTAATGGAATGACAAAAGTACTCAGAGAATACACAGAAAGCGAACTATCTCGACGAATATCAGCGTCTGTATATCCAAATAGGTAGTCTGCCCATCCACTCTCAAAAGTAAGTTTCCCATTCTCAAATTGACTGAGAAGTGGGTAGTCCCTTCCAATGAATATTCGGTATATCCCCATAACACCAACCCGGTCTCCATTACTATCAAAGGAAACTTTCCCAGTCGCTCCTTCAAATTTCACACCTGTGAATTTGGAGAAATTGTAAGTGGACCCGGACGCACTCCACCCTTTTACTATAGCAGTCACTGCGTCATAGTAACCACTTCCAAGGGGGGGCAGTGGGTCGCCGAAGTTACTTTTTCTATACGTTATTAAATATTATAATTATATAAATATATTACTATTATACTTATATAATAGTATAATAGTTAAAAAATAAAACAAACAATTCTTTGATGATGTTGTTATCTACTGACAGTAAATTAGCAACAACAACATTTGTATTTTTGTTGATAACATCTTTGAACCCGGCATCAGTAAATTCAGTCTCGGATATGACCATTGCGGCATCTGTTAAGACCCACATGTGCTTTGCGTCTAACGCCTTTGGGAATCGTTTCCACGTGTCGAACAATTCTTCCATGTACATATTAGAAATGATCACTGGGATGTCGTAGACTTGTTGCATGAGGCTCTCCATTGTATTTGAATAGACGACACCAAGTAAGGAAATGTTTTTCTCGTTGCAGAGTTTATTCACTCTGAAGTACCCTGAGTTTCCGGACGGGTCGTTAGTGTAGATCATCGCGACGTTCTTCTTATTAAAAGCATCTACAAAGGCGACGATAGAGGAGAACGAGAAGGAATCGACGGGAATTGTTCTTAAAAAGTTGGGGAAGTCAATGGAGTTCGATAAAGTGTCTGATGTTGCCGAGTTGGATATGATCGGAAGCTCTTTGGCATTTGTTTTGAAAACATGGATGTCTTGTTGGACTATCAATTCACTTGTTGTTGAACTGATTGTGTCACCTATAATGGCGTAATTGATGCCATCTAACACCATTTGACCATGTGTGTCATGGACAGTTGTTAAATTGTCGGGGTCGGGGTGATACGCGTGTAACACGACATCGACATTGTGCTTTTTAAAAGTGTATTCGATGATTCTGAAATATGTTTCGTTGTAAGCAATATCTTCTGGTAAATTATTTATACTCACTGCTACGTGATTTGCACTTAAAACTAAATGTATGAGAAGTGCAAAGAACCACAAATACATTGATGATTTTAGTTCACTGAATTACTACTGATGAAACGAATGGTATTAATTAAACTATTTATATTGTAATTTTAAAGTATTAAATTATTAAATTATTTTTATGATATAATGTATTATATTTAATTATATTATATTATGTATTATATTTAATGTTTTTTAAATCATATTTTAATTAATAATATTATAAAATTAACAATTATAATATAATAGTGTTATTAAAAATATGTTATTCGAATTTTTGTTTTTTCTAAGCTGAAAATAATTAACTTGTTTTCGTTTTGTTTTTTGAAAAATAATAATTTTTTATTTCGGATAAAACGTTGTAACTAAATATATAAACTATTTGAACAAAGTTTAATTATTAAAATATAACTATTTTTTATATTATCATTAATAATATAATAATTAACAATTGAAATTATTTAGAAAACTAGAAATATATTAATAAATCTAAATACATAATAGTAAATAAAAATAATATAAATAAGTTTAGTAATAATACCAAACTTTTTGATATGAAAAAAACTTCATTTCTTTTGGAAAAAAGCGATTAATTTTTGGAGTGTAACGGGATAAATAGAACATCAATGGGTTTTATTATAGTTTCAAACGCGTTAATTATTGGGTGGATCTTTTTGTGACTAAAACAAATGGTTTTTTGTAAATAAAAATATTATCATAGAAAATAGAATTATAAAAAAAACAAAAAAAAAGAAAGAAGATGTCCTAATTATATAATCTAGAAAAAAAAACCATATGAAACCATCTAAAAATACCAAAGAAAACAAGTTTCCAATATTATAGAATAAATATAAAATAAATAAATTATACATAACCCGTTTTATTTCCTTTTTTCGCACCGATTACTTATAAAAAAAAACGTTCTGAAATTCAAAAATTCAAAGCTATTTATCTAAAAACAAATTATTTTTAGTGACTTACTTTTTTGACTAAATTCAAACATATCGGCATATCCCGATTCTTGTTGGATTGAATAGACTTGCAGTTGTTGAATAATTACCATGAAGAAACCAAACCACCACAAATGCCTTATATTAATAGAAAACATATTTCAAAACAAAAAATACAATTTTGTAAGTGACATTGGCGTAAAAAGGCGGGACTTTTTCAAAGGAAAAAGGAGCCGTAGATCAAATAGTTCAGATATTTGGCAAGAGATTCATTAATGGAAACAGAAATAAAACATCTGGCGAAGGCAAGATTTGCCACAAAAAAGACGGACATATAGTCTAAAACGAGTGGAGTGTACGACTTTTCATTTTTTGGTAATTCCCATTCCATTTAATTAGAACGAGTCACCATCATTAATAACTCACAATTTAATTAAACACTTTTGGCCATATACTTTTCTATTCTTATTGTTTTGCGCCTTGAATTAGAAGAGTGTTATTTCCAAACAATAAAACAATCAAAGACAATAACTTTCAAATTGGTTTTCCCAAAAGGGATGCGGAGGAAGTGCCGCAACAAAAGGAAAAAACAGACAAAAGAAGTTTTCTGTACAACTCAAATAATTGTAGTTTTGAAACTGAGATACACCAATCCTATGTCCATCGACGTTACTTCAATGGGAACAACTACTCCACCTGACGACCACGAGTCCTTTCAATCGGACCGTCCCCAGTCGATCTCTTCCAACCTTTCTGAAGGCAGTGACACTGACGAAAAGGAGTTATTAGATGACGAAGAACGTAAAGACCTTGCCGGTGCAAAAGACTCCAAAGCCCCTAAAGATAAAAAGAAGAAGAATTTCCTGTCGAAAACATTTAACTCGTTAGGAAAGTCCTTGAAATTGACTTCCTCCTCGAAATCCCCAAAGCCTTCAAAATCACCAAAACCCCTCTCACCATCCCTCGAGATCTCAGACCCTTCTCTGATCTCTGAAAGTAAAACCACTTCAGAGGCGCAACCGGTCGAAAGTAATGAACTGACAAAAAGCTGCTCTTCGACGAACACAAGAGACTCCGACAAGAAAGAAAGGGCTTCAAATCGGAAGTCGACGTCCTCAACACACAAAGAAGAAGACAATCCCCTCGTCGAGAAAGAAAAACAAGAGAAGGAGACGTCGCCTTTGAAGTCTTCAAAGGAAGACAAAGAGAAGAAGACCACGATGTCGAAGATCTTTAAACCGGCTCACAACGCTTTTAATGCGGGCACCGGCTTCATCAAAAACATCGGAGAGTCAACCAAAGCAGTGTTTACTGGCCACTCCGAGACTCCCGAGGAAAAGGCTGAGCGTGAAAAAGCGGACTCTGAGAGACTTTTAGTGTTAACGCTGTGGAAGCAGAACATAGCGGTCTTCACAAACCCCTCCCCACTGGTCATCCCCAATGATTCGTTGAAAGTGTACTCAAGACCAAATAAAGCGAAGATTAATAAGAAGGAATTAGTCTTCTTATTATGCTCAGATGCCGTCTTTAGGTCGGGTCACTTGGACTGTTGGAGTTCGTTAGTTATGCCGAAGGACGAGTATAATGAGAATGTCACTGGAGTGTCGTTGGTGCCTCTATCAGTGAAGGAAGACGGGTACTTTTTAGAGACGAATAGCGAGTCGGTGGAGAAGAAAAGTGAACTGAAGAATATGTCGATCATCGATGTGGAGTCGGACTTTCCATATTATAAAACGTTTTTCTACGAAAATCCAAATACAAGACATTACTTGTCGAAGGACGAGAATGTTATTGTGTCACTGCAGAGATATAAAGAAGTCGCGCGATGCTTCTTAAGGAACGGGAAGGGTGTGACGCGGTGCTTGATATCGAAAGACGACTTTGAGAGGCCGCAGAACGTGCAGACCTTCTTTAAAGACCCGAAGACAGTGATTTGCCTTGAAAATGCTAATGCGAAAGAACTTGATGACGAGCTCTGTACGATGGAGGAGAAGTCATTGATCGAACATTACAAGTTTGGAGTGATTTACGCGAAGCCGGGACAACACGACGAGAACTCGATCTTTAGAAATATGGAGGAAGAGTGCTCGCCGGCGTTTTTCAAGTTCATGGCGCTGATAGGGAACAAAACGGAGTTATTGGGGTACTCGAATTATAGAGGAGGACTTGATGTGAAGACGGGGACGACAGGGAAATATAGTTATACGAATCACGCGTACCAATTCTATATTATGTTCCATGTTGCACCATTACTGCCGTTATTGGAAGAAGACGAACAGGCTTTAGAAAGGAAGAGACACGTTGGGAATGATGTGGTTGTGTTGGTGTTTAAAGAACAGGCTGATGAGAACGATCAATTTGATCCAAGAATCCTTACGTCCCATTTCAATAGTTTGTTGTTGGTTTCTTAATAATAAGAAGAGAGGAATGACAAATAGGCGTCTTTGTCGTTGTCTCACCGATGAAAAGAACAGAAGACAATACACAATATAGAGTCACGACGTGCACAAAACCATCGATAGACGCGTTCCCACCATTTGAGAATGAAACGGGAATCTATCAACACGGAGACGAACTGAAAGACTTCATCTTAAGAAAACTTATTAATGGAGAAAGAATGTCACTGTTCTCACCTACGTTCAGAACTAATTACAGAAAGACCGTTAAGGAACAACTGAAGGATATGAACGAAAGGTTCTATAAGAAGGAATTGCTCCAACAAATCATCAACCCATTTGATATACACTTGCCATCCACAAATAACTAATGTTAATTGGTGCGTAATGTTGTTTAGCGTTGGTTCTAATTTGTTTTTAATAGTAATAAAAGAATAGCAGGTGTTTTCAAAAGACTATAAAGTTATTTAAATTATAGTCGTGGTTAGACTGCGAATCCAGTCCGTTGCAAAAATAGAATGGTAAAACAAAATAAAACAAATTAATAAACGCATTTTGTTATGTTGTTATCCAATTTTTTTGTTTATTTGAAAAAAATAAATAATTACATTTTTGATTTTTAATTAACACAAATTTCAAGTTATAAATTCAAAAAAATGTTTCTAAATAAACTGTTTTCCAAAACTCTGTACCGTTTCCAAAATTTATATAAACCCTTTGTCCTAATTTCCCATTATTTACTATTTTTTATTTGTTTTATTTTTTATTTTCCTGTTTGTTGAACCAACAACAGTACACAGTTTAAAACCCTTAAAAACCAATACAGTTTCAATTATTGAACAAAAAATCGGGAAATCACCCAAATATTGGGTAAATCTTTCCCGATTTTCCAGGTTCGTTATTTGGTTTGTGTTTCATTTTGTGACTAAACTTCAGTAAAATTCTATCTTTCAAATAAACATAAGATAAACGTAATATAACGATAAACTAATGATGTGATGAAGGACATTATTGCATCAAATGATACAACACTTTAATTAACAATAAGTTTCTATTTATTTCAACAATTAAAAAAGTAATCGATAACATAAAACAAACATTTAAACAATCAAGGTTATTAATCAAAAGAGTCTTAAATAAAATAAACAGTTCAAAAATTTAAAAAACTTTTCAATTGTATAGCCTTAACCAATTTATCTTCTCTCAATGCTTGTTTTACTCGTTTATACTTTTTATTTTTATCCAGAACACGACTTGGTGATTCTGTAAACATAGACATTTAATTATAAAGTTGTGTTTTATGTTTTTGGCAAAATTTGTGTTATGGTAATCAAAATTTTAATCCGAAGTTTGTTTTTTATATTTTTCAAGTAAATTTTGGGTGCAAGATTTATTTGTCAAGTAAATTAAAAAAAATCAAGTTTGTTATTTTGTTTTTTTCGAGTAAATATTTATAACGAAAAATGAGGGTTAAGCAAAGGAAAAATTATTTAGAAATTATTTGTCTAAAAAATCGGGGCATCCCAGTACAGAGTTTTGAAAAACAGTTTACTTATTTCATAATGTTAAGTGTATATAAACTTAAAAATGTTTTGATTTCACATTTTTACATAATTATTTTTTAAAAATCAATTCAATAAAAGAAACAATCGTGTTATAAATTTGTGTTATTATAAATTATTATTTTTATTTAATAATATTAATACATTTAGTTCGGTTGCATTAATGTATTTTTAAAAATAAACAAAATGGTTACAGTAGGGGGAGTGAGGGGCTTGACGAAACTGAGGGGCTTGACCTATACTTTTAATGGTTTATTTACTATATTTAAATAAAAACTATTTTTAATGTTCTATTTAAAAACACAACCTTGACTTATAAATTATAGTTTATAAACCATTAAAGAATTGGTTCATCCTTAGCATAAAGTCGGAACTTGAAATTGTATTAAAAACGACTTGGGTGTTTGTTAGTTGTTTCTCAATTAAGTCATCAGTAGGCGTTAGTCTTTATGTTTGATATGGCTCTCGTTGTTGGCAACTCTTGGATATTCCAAGGCAAACTTTCCTCTTCGGATTTGACCAAATATGTTGGGATAGGCGGAAGAACAAACAATTCCAAGTGTTCTCTGATATAAACACCATTGGCTACCAGTAACAATCTGGAAGCCTCTTCTATAGAAACGAACATTCTATTAATCTTGCCAATATTGACTCCAACAACACCAGAACGCTTATGTGATGCAATAATGATGTTTTTGTTGCTTTGCTCTCTAATGCTCCCAACATATTTTTGGTATGACGAGCAATGGAAACAAATATACTCTCTCAGCTCTCCTTGTTCTCTTAGAACTTGTCATGATCTGCCATCACTATCACTATGTTGTCTCATCCAAAAAATAAATTCAAGTCTTCGGTTACTGCGAAATTGGCGTCAATTGATTTCAATTGTCAAAGTATTCAGTAAGCTTGTATTTTAACAACACCGAATACACAAGCCAAATGGCGAGACGAGTTGGATTGTGTGAGGAACAACTTGTCTTTTATGGCTAAAGGAAATCCTGTCTATGTACAAAGAAGTTGTATTTGTGCTGTTATAGAAACAAAATAATTGAAGCTTTGTGAATTAATTCTTGGTTATTTCAAACAATAGAAATAAGCCATTTAATTTTCTTCATAACACTAAGGTTGTTTACTTTTTCTTTTCAAAAAACGTTTTATTTTATTTTGGATAAGCTAAGAATCTTTTTCTTTGACATTTTTTATAAATTATTTATAGTTTTTGTTATTTTATAAATAGAACCGGGAAAACTCTGTATAGTAAAAAAGATAATAAAACAATAGGTCAAGCCCCTCAGTTTCGTCAAGCCCCCCACTCCCCCTACTGTATTGTTTTTGGTGTTTTTTCCAAATAGTTAATTTACTATACATTGTCATATATAATTATATTTTTATTTTGTGAAAAAGTCTATCGTTATTTTTTCGTAGTTATAATGATTTGAAAAATTGTGGGATTTATCAAACCATTAAATTATAATAAATTATATAAATAATTGTGCTATTCGTTTTTACACAAAAACACATGAAAATTTATTATGATTTTGTACAGATAGTAGAAAAATAGGGTGTCAGGAATAAATTGGGTGTCAAATAAATTAGGGATTAGTTAATGTAAAAAAATGGGTTTTTTTTATTTCCCCCCCAAAAAATATAAAAAACCATTAAATAACTCAAAATCATTCTTACACACAATTTATTCTTGACACACAAATTTTCTACTATCTGTATTATTATAATTATTTTTATCTACAATTCATTTATTATAACACTAGATATTAACCCTTCACTCAGTGAAGTAAATTACACTGTCCTTTCCCACCCTCACCCCGTTTACCAAAATAAAATATTTGCCGCGAGTGTTTTTTGAAAGAAGTCCACTTTTCAGCCACTGTTTGTGCGTCCCCATGTCACCCACTTTCCTTGTCCGTACTGTGTGGACGCGGATGTGGTTCCCCCCTGCTTGTCGGGGGGTCAGGGGGATCCGCGCCAAGGGAGGAACTGGAAAGTGGGTGAAACGGTGCACAAACAGACTGTTTGAGTGCGGCCTTCAGAGCCTTCTTTTCAATGCTCCATTTCGTTCGGTTTCCACTAACTCGAGGTGATTTTTCGGCATTTCTTGAATTCGGGAACCAGACCTAATATTATCCAAAACGCCCATTTACTATAATTATAATTAAAAAATTATAAAATATAGTAAATTAATTCTAAATTTAGACGGGGTGAAAGTGGGAAAGTCCTGCCCGAAGTAAATTGATTTTTTTATAAATAAATAAAACTACAGTTGGGAAAATGAAATTTGCTTAAAATTGTATATTTTTTGAAAAACACGGGTTTTTACTAGAGCTGCCATAATTTGTAAATTACTAAATATTTTTTTGTTTATTTTGTTTTTTAGAAAAATAAAAAATCGGGAAATTAGCTTATTTTTTATTTTTTCAAAAAAACCACAATATTCGAATAGTGAATTTGTTATTTGGTTAATAATTTAATATTAATTTATATTTGATGCTTATTGGAAAACACACGTATCAACAAAACATTAAGAAACTCTACGTGTTATCAAAAAATAAAAAAGAACAATAACAATCAATTCAATTTTTATTTTGGCTAAGTGGTAAAAAACAAATTAATAATATTTTAAATAAAATAATATAGTCCACTTCTTCATCGTGTTAAATACATATAATATTCACATTATCCAATACAACTTTTAAAATCAATTATAATTAAAAATAATTTACAAAAATCAGCCTGACAATTATATTTATTCGGTAAAAATGACAAGATAATAAATAACAGTAACCAATGCGAAATATTTTATTAGTTAAATATTTATCGAGTAAATGTTGTATTACAATTACAATTTGATAGTTGTTTACGTTGTTGGTATTATTAAATACAAATACTAATATTAAAAAACAGTTGATTTAAAATATTGTGTCTCTATTAAGTTACAACCAAAACAAAAACTTTGTGTTTTGATTGAATTTTTATATTATTAATGATATTCAGTTTCACGCTGTTCAATTATTGAAATATAACAACATTTGCTCATAAAATTAGAAACATATTTATAATTAATTATTGTATTTATTTTTGATACTCTATTGACAATATAATATATTCTTTTTTCAACTCATTAAAATAGAGTTTTTAATTACATTTAAAGAAGCTATCAAGATATCAATTTAAATTATCAAACAACAAATATTCAATTGTGTTCATGTCTATTTATTGATAATTCAATCTTTGAATTTAATTATAAATTATAATGACATTAAAATTTTTGATTTTTTTTGTCACTTTTGTATAATTACTATATTATTATTAAAAAACAAACAAATAAACATTAAAATTAATACCATTTATTTTATTGTATAACTACAGCGATAAAAAATAAAGTACAGCTTATATTGATAATTGCATGTAATCAAACATTACTTATGTTTTTAAAACGTCTTTTAATTATTTTTGTTTAATTATACAACATAATAAGAATTGTATTTTGATAACACAACGACGGGTATGCTCCAGTTTAATAAATACACAATTCTTTTATAAATTGTTTATATTTTATAATATGAATTGGTCTAACAATTTCATTATTAACTATTACATTTTTATTAAGAAGCTCTGTTATAATAATTAAAATGCTTATATTTTTAAATATAATCATGAGACATCAAACAATATTTATAAAGTAACACAATAAAATAAAGAGAATATATCTATTTACAACAATTATCAATTTTAACTTGTTTCTAATACACATGATAGCAAAAATGATCATTGCTTTCATTCAAGAGTTAATAATTGTAAAAAATTAATTTGATATACAAAGTCTAAAATAATTATTATCGTTTAATTGATATTCTATAATTTCTCTTTGGTAGTTTTCAGTAATAACATTTTCAATAAAAGGATTTAAACAATAATAATAAATAACATTTATTAAAAAAATGAAATACACAATTTTAATATGGACTATTGAAAAGGTTTAATTTAACCGTTTTATCGACAATGAGTATTTTAACTGCTATCATATTTTTATCAATAATAATTTTTATTGTTTTTTGTTTTGGGGTTTTGGTAATATTTTTAAAAATATGCCGAATTAATATGTGTTTAACAAAAAATAACACAAAATAATAATATTTCAAAATAAAATATAAAATAATTGTAGAGTTTAATTTTTAAGTTTTGTCTTGATGATAATTTAGTAATTAGATTACCGAGTAATTTAACTACTTGGTAATCAAATTACTGAAATTACCTATTACTGAGTAATTTAGTAATTCGAAAATTATTGCAGCTCTAGTTTTTTACTAAAAAATAAATATTTAAAAAAATCGACTTTAATTATTGTATAGTTTATTAGTTTAATATAAAAATAAAAATAATTAGTTTTTCTTTGGGCTAAGGTTAATTTGCTGGGCGAAGGTTTAATGGCCCAACTGTACAATTCAAAGTTGATTTTATTGATTTTTAAAAAAAAATATTTTTTTTGTTTTTTCAATTTTTTCGTTTTACTGGAAGGGTTAAAATAACTTGTCTTTCTCAATTTATAACTTTTTCATTTTTTTTTTCGTTTTTGTGTTATTTTACATTTTTCTTGTGATTTTCTTGTGATTTTATTTTGAATAACATGTGTGTGTCTGTTTGTTTACTTATTTTTGGAATTTATTAGTTAATTAAATTAAAATAAATACTTATCTTTTTTATGGAACTAAACTATAATAAAACGATAATTAGAGAAATTATTAACTATCGTTTTTTAAACAGAATCACAAATTACCATTATATTTAGTAAAATTAACCATTAATATAGTACACGCTTAATAGTATAAAACCAATAAGAATAGTAAGTGTAAATAAATAAATATACTGATTTTGCTATTATATATAAGGGGATATAAGGGGACTATAGGGGACTATAGGATTTATAATAATCATTTATCATTATTTATGTGTTATTTTTGTTAAACTTTTTAATTGCAACATATAAATAAACAATATTTAGTAAAAAAATAACAATTATTTAAAAAACACATATAAACTTTGCTTTTAATCATATTGATAGTGAAAATAATTATTTAGCAATAATAACAATATCTATGTATTTTTTTCATTTTTTTACTTCAATGGATAAAAAATTACGTTAATACAGAAGGCTGAAAAATCACTTGACAAAGAAAAAAGGGATGACAAAATTCTATTTTTAATTTTCAGAGTAATTATTATTAAGGTTTGAGAACCATCGTTAGGGGATTTTGATTACATTTCTCAAATAAAAAAATACATTATTTTTACCACAAACTTGGTTTTGCTATAAGTAAGAATTTGAGTAATAATTATAACGGTAATGTTTGACCTAAAACAACATGAAAATTATTTGGAAAAATAACATAAAGAAAATTAAAATCCGATAAAAACTGTTGTTTTCAACTTTTTTTGGTAATCGGCTTGCTTCTTTCCCCACAAATACTGGATTTTAACAACTTCTTAGTAAATGTTTCAATTAAAAATCAGTTTTAATGTCAAGCCCTTCAATGCTGCCTTCAAATCCGTTATCAACCATTGGAGTTGATAACGTGGCGCAGATGGGTAGAAGTGGCACACTTGACGTAACAAGAACAATGAAAGAGTTGGTCAGTGCAATTTTTGTGGACAACAATATTTCAAATGATGCCACCAAGCACTCAAACACAAAAGCAGCTTCTGGCCAACACCTCGAAAACTCGTTATTTAAGATTCTCAACTCTTTGGATACCTCCACATCACATGAAGTTGTAATTGCATCTTTTCTCCGAGCATGTATGGTTTCGAGATTGACCAACAACAGATTTGTTTTTTATGTTGACATCAAATCTGCCAGTCGTCTTGTTGAAGAGTTTCATGCGTTTTTCCAAGCCAACGTGTTTTCAAATATGGCAATAACTAGAAGGCTCTCTGCTCCACTCAATGAAATTGAGACTGTTTCGATATCTGATTTAGAAAGAGAGAAAGAGAGCACCTGAAACTTCAGTTTTGGTCAGTCATATCAACCATTTAGCCCAACAAATTGAATTTTCGTGAAACTTGGAGCAACCCATTTCCATTTTAAAAACTCAAATTGCCCATATTTGTGAGGACTTCCATGTATTATACCATGGAGATCACCAAGTCTATGGCAGTCCTGTTGACGCGCTTCAACAGAGATTTGAGCCTTTCGCACTCACAATTTGCGAATTGGAGGAGATCCAGAACTGAACCATTCGAAGAGACGTTTTATAATTGAGTTCAGTTCCATTTTTTGTTTTTGGAAAAAAATAAAACGCTGTTTTTAGTCTTTGTCAACTAATTACTAATTATAAAAATAGAATGAGTGGTAATACCCGAAAAAATAAACTTTAAACAACCTACCAAAAATCATTATTTGGGCATTTTGGCCAATCATTTTCTGTCAATCAATTAATTCTTTGTCAAGTAATTATTCTGCATCCTGTAATTCTGTGATTTTGGGTTTAATTACAAATTTTGAATATCTTTTATCTAAATTAAAATCATTTTATGTAAGTTTGAATATTTTTATTTTTTGTTTTTGATTTGAAAAAAATCATTTAGAATGAAATAATGATCATTTTAAATGAGATTTATAAAATTAAATATAAAAACAAATAAACTCTATTAACATACATGGAAAACGAGTTAACTGCACTCTCAACACTCTGCACTAACGCAGCAAAGGCGGTGTCAGACCTCATCAAATCTAGTGAGGAATACAACTTTGTTGACGACAAGTCACTCTACATTGATCAACGCATCGAAAATGCAGAGGGACACTTAGACAGACTTGACGCTATATTTGATAGAAAGAAAAACATCACAACTTCACTCAACACCATTGTCACCGATTTGGATAACGCATCAAACAAAATCAAAAGTGAGATAAGTCTATATTCAATACAGAGCGACAACAACAAGTTGTATGAAATATATAATGTAAAATTTGCACTTTACGAGGAGAAGTGCCAAATGGACATAAAACCACTTGAAAATGAAATCAGTGAAATCATACAAACAAAAAACTCAAAAATTGATCAAATTATGAAATCAGATAAATTTATCAATGCAAAGAGACAACATGATGAAGAAGCCGAGAAAATGAAGAGAGAACACGTTACACTTGGAGAAGAAGCCAGTCTTGAGAAATTGACAGGAATGAAAATCGTGGATGTTGTGTTTGACTCAGACAAAGACAATTGGTCAAAAGACAGCTCGGTGTTTGATACAAAAGTTATGAACAAAAACAACTTGTGCTTTTTGGTAGAAGACGTTAATCACAACAAGTTTGGTGGCGTGTACACTGGAAATATAAATGCAGTTTGTAAATATATCAGCAGTAGCAGTTCTTACATCTTTTCGCTTGTAAAAGATGGCACTTTGAATCCAAAAAAGTTCGGTAAGACTGGGAATAGCGCTGATAGTGAATTTTATCTTTATTCTCAAGACAGTCTCGGTCTCTTTGCATTTGGTGGTCGTGATATATGTGTGTACAAGAAAGGTGTTGATGGTAGTTATTGCATCCCATCCACTTACACCGCCAATCAGAACGAGTTGACTGATAATGACAATTTCACACCAAAAAGTGTTGTTGTCTTCCAACTTAACTGACTTTTTGTCACTTTTTTATTTTCGTATCAAATATTTGCAACACGTTGACTCCATAAGTCATATTTGTAATTTTCCACGTCACCACAACTTGAATTAATGTACACAAAATTTAACAAAATCTGCCTTTTTGAAGGGCCGGACAGACTGAAAGAAAAAGGTTTTACCCTTCAAACCTAACACTGGAACAAACACTCGATTAGGATATCTTGATGTTTCTTTTTTCAGGCATCTCCTCTTTGTGTCTTGTATCTTCTGGAGATGGATTCACGACGCCGCAACTCGCCGGGTTCAACAAGTTTCGACTGTTGCGGCATATCTACTCTTTGTGTCCAGTTGTATCTTTATGAAGTATATTAAATGAAAAGTAGTTTGGTATTTTTATTTATTATGGGTTTTCTTAAACTACAAACTTTATGAAAATATTAAAATCATATTAAAGTTGATATTTTCATCTAAAAACAAATTTCACAAATGTTGATATAATTAATTATAATTTAATATATTGGTAACACAATTTATTTTTTGAAGCAAAAAACTAAGAAAAGATTAATAGACATAATTAGACAATTACAATTGACAGTATATAGTAAATTGACTATTTTAAATAAATAAAAACATCAGTGATGTTGTGAAATGAATCGCTACTTTTAAATGTATTTTTGGGTTCTACAAATAAAGTAAAAATGACTTAATAAATTTATATTGATTTGTGATAAAATTAAGGTTCCTTATTAAAAAGAGAACATCACCAATCTTTTTTGTCATTGAAAATATCCATCACTCAATGAAAATTATTTAAAAAAGGCATTTCTTTTGGAATTATTAGAGTCTACCTATAGACTCTAAGGAAGACTCTAAGTTAGATTTTATCTTTCAAAAACTCAAGGCATCTAGTCGAAATTAAACTATAAAAAATAATAAAAATATTATATTTTTAATAACTAGACTCTTGTATTTTAACTAGATTTTAATTTAAAAAAACTATAAAACGATGTAATAATTATTTATCCTTGTCTTTTTGTGTTTTACTTGAATCGAATTGTTCTTAGTCTTCAAAAGTAATTGCACTCACCCGATAAACTTCAAGTTGTTTGTTGTTCAGATCTTCACCATCCTTTCTGACCTGTCTTCCAACTCAACGATTCTCTGTTTCGCCATCTCTGACTGATTGTTGTGTCTTCTTCAAATCCGCTTGTGTCTTACCAATCTGGGTGTTAATTGTAGACTCCTTCTGTTCGAATTCTGCAAGCTTTCTCTCAGCCTCTTCAACCTTTCTAGCATACTGTTTAACTTGTTTCTTAGCTTTAGCAGCCGCGTTTTGTGCTTCTTCCTTTTCTGTTTCGATTCCTTCCAACTCTGTTTCATATTTCGCTTTCAATTTAGCAATGGAAGCTCCAGTGGCACCAGCGTCCGCCAATTTAGCTTCTGAATTGGTGACTTTAGCTCTAAGTTTTTGAGTTTCTTTGTCGGGTTTTTGTTTCATAGCTCTCTCCTTCTCAAGTTCCTTCTGTGAATCAGCCTTTCGAACAGCATCTGCACTTTCAGCCTTCTGTCTTTCTTCATCGGGTTGAGTTTGAATTTCAGCAATTCTTGCATTCAACATGTTCTTCTCTTCTTCTTGAGCAACAGAAGCCGGTGCACTGATTTGGACTTTAAGTGATGAGACTTATGCATTGAGTGCTTTAACTTAGTCTTCCATCTTCTTTCTTCTATCAGATTGGTCCGCTGCAGTCTTCTCAGCCTCCGCTTTGTCGTCCAAAGCCATCTTCTTTTGTGCTTCAAGTTTTTTAATCTGTGATTCATAATTCTCAATCTTAGAAGCGTCTTCAACAGATTGCTTCTTCAATCCTTCTTAGCAGCATCAAGTTGAGTGTTCTGATCTTTCAACGCAGCAACTGCCTTCTCCAAATCAGCAATGTCGTCTTCCTTCTCGTGCAATTATGTCTCAAGATTCTTTGAATTGTCTTCTTCGGCTACTAGTTTCTTTTTCAAGTCGGAAATTTCGCCTTCCTCATCTTCAATGTTTTTGTTCAACTCGGTGATAACACAATCCTTCTTAGCAATAGTGGCTTTGTACTCATTAATGTCATTTTGAAGTCTTTATTTTATATTTCAAAAATAAGTAAACAAACAGACACACACATGTTATTCAAAATAAAATCACAAGAAAATCACAAGAAAAATGTAAAATAACACAAAAACGAAAAAAAAAATGAAAAAGTTATAAATTGAGAAAGACAAGTTATTTTAACCCTTCCAGTACCAGGAATTTCCAAAAAATGTATACTTAATATAATCTTATTCATTTTGAGTGTATTTTAGAGTAAATAAATTCAAAAAACGTTTTAAACATTTAACAACCATGGGAAATACCAGGAAACAAAATTATTAGTAAAAAATAATTTAAAATGTTATAATTTAATAGTAAATTATAACCTAAAATCGTATTTTTATTGAAAAAAGGTTCACTTTTTTCAACTGGAGAGACTTGAAGATTCCTCTGATTATTCTCTTTTCAAGTTGAAAAAGTTTTTGTTTTTATATCAAAAAAATAGTATAGTATATTAAACTAAACACAATAATAATCTTTACGAAAAGGAGTTTCAGAATGTAAAAATGAATTATATAACTTTTTAATTTGAATATTTATTATTGAAAAAAAAGGGATACGTCATTCCTTGAATATTCAGAAAAGCGATTACATCAAACAAAAAAACACTGTGATCTCATAATTTTTTTTATCTTTTTTGTAATTCAGTGAAAAATAAAATAATTTGAGTTTGTCAAAAAAGAGTAAAATATAACACTGAAAAAATAAAAGGAAAATACACTTTTGTGAAAATCACCTTTTTAGTTCTTTCTTATTCAATAAACAATAAAAACCTTTTAATTTAATAATAAATGAATAAGATTGATTTTTAATCGTCAGACACATCAATTTGAATAGAAAAAGAGTCATAAACATCTCAAGGAGTAAAATAAAGACAGTAAAACCAAAATTTGTCTTAAATGATCATGACACCTTGTTTATTTAATTACGTGTGTTTTCCAGTTGTGAGTAATAAAGATATGACTTTTTCAAAAAAGACAAATGTATTATCAATACAGAGAGCAAATTTTTTATATGATTAGAAAGACAAGTATTTGTTTGTTATTATTAAACAAATGGTAACATATAATCTGTTTTGTCTGATTATTTTTTTGTTTTGGCTTTTGTTTTTTGAAAATGCATTTTTGGGATAAAAATCAAAACCAGAAATTTGATAAAAACGAAAGATTTACTGATTAATGGTGTATACTTTATGTATATACTTATAAGATAGTGACTCTTATCAACCAGATTTTGTATTCTACTCACCCACTTTCACAATATATAGCTATTTGAAGTGAATATACTGTTTGTTGTTTGTGGCGTTTATACAGGGATACACAATAAAAACTAACCAACAAATAGATTCACAATTCTTTTATTTTGAATTGATATACCAACTCAGTAGAGTGATGCTATCCTTACAATTTAAAATCAATGATAAAGCATACAAAAACGAAGAATCAGGGTGATGTGAGTCAGAGATTTGGAAATTATGTAATCACATCATTTATTTGTATAATATTATAGTAAAAAATTAGTATAATAATAATTTTATAAAAAGCAGCAAAGCCCCTCCCCTATAAATATGAAAAAAACGCTTTGAATATTGTACGATACACCGAAATGATTTTTAGAGATCACAAAAGAAACAGAAAAATAACAAAGAAAGTAAATAGATTATTAACTATAATAAAACCAATAAAACCAAAGAAGTAATTTACTCCATTTCCATCAATAACTCTGTCAATTCATTGAGGAAATTCAACCTGTCCACCTTATCGTGGTGATGATGATAAACCTTGTAGGCATTGAGGGCAGCGATGTCAAGTAAATCATAAAGTATTCTCACATTCCATCTTGAAGTGCGCCTTCTACAAGTGTAAGTATGTATCATTTGATCTGCACTATCAACACCTCCCAATGTCGCATTGTATTGTTTTATCACATTTGGTTTGTGTACACTCACAAGTTTGCTATCCTTTCCCCTCACTTGCTCCTGAACGGTGTACAACTCTTTAGCATTATGCATCGTCGTCATAATGAGCACCAACTTCTTCTTTTCGTTATAGTAAGAAAGCAATTTGCATACACCCTTTGTATACACTTCCGTTGAATCTGCCTCTCTTGTAGTAGCCTTTTTATCATCATTGGGGTCATAACGTTTGATTTGCTTGGCTTCTTCTGGTACCTCAACTCTGTTTTTTCGCACAGTCCCAAGCAATGTTGAACCATATTGAGCCAAATAATGTGCCAATCTTAAGCTGCAGAAAAGTTGTCACATACAACTGTCACAAACTTTCCCATACACAGTTGCGGAGCTACCATATCTATCGTCACCCGAAATCCTTGATTTTCTTCCTTCTTGTCGCATTTTTCACAGTACATCTGTAGGTTTATAACCATACCACTTTCACAATCACAGCACATCTTTTTGTTATTCATTGAACATATTATCAAACACAATATTAACAACAAGTCAATTACCGATGTATATGTCTCAACACCATGAATTTCCGACTTCATTGATTATTCTTACAACAAAAAAACAAACCCAAAACTTGATGTCATAACGCTGAGGTTTGGACTTGATGAATACCTTTGCCCATATCTTTCCCTTGAATGCGCAAAGGTGTTCATCAACCGATAGTGTGGTGCTCGGTGTAAAGTATTTGTTGTTCACTAAGTTGTGAATAAAAGCTTCCAACACTTCCCTAATTTTGCCAAATTTGTCATTCGAGTTTGGCGTGTTTGATGATTTGATTAACCCCTTTTCTATAGTCTCTTCATCATTTACTTTTTGTCTCACTTCAACATCCCTTTTTAGCTTCTCTTCTGTCAGGTCAACAGGATGTTTTTTGACCCACTCATCACAACTCAAATGGTCTTATTCTTCAGTCTCTTCTTTATTCTTTGGAATTTCCTCTTCATTGGATACACTGTCCTCACTCTCTTCTTCATCACCTATAAAACAACTCTCTTTCTCAACTTCATCCGGAAAAGTTGTGACATCGTAAGTCTCGATGTTAGCATTGATAAGTTGAAAAACATTTATGGGCATAGCTTTACCATAAATATTTGGTTTCCCGTGTTTTTCGTTCCAAAGCTCGGAAATTGGATTCTTTATGTCGTGGTGTGCTCCCATATATAGTAAAATGCCGAAATATCGTATAATGTCTATTTTTTTATTTGGGGTTTACCTTTTTTTCCTGATAATTTGGCGTTGGTAAATGCTGTTATTTTTTCGACTAAATTTTCGTCAAAAACCAAAAAACAAGTCAGAAGCAGTCGAATTACAAAATTCTGCTTTATAGTCAGCACCCACCTTCGCAACCTTCCTTTTGAACTTTTTCTTTGTTGATGGGACCCATTACTTTCCACTTGTTGTCACCAACAATCAAGTCTTCCATGTGATAAAAACGAGTTTGGATGTTTTTTTTGTAACATGAATGTTGGTATAATGGTTTTATAAAAGTTTAATTATTATATTACAGAATTCAAATCAAATCAATGAAAATATATTATAATAACATTTAAAACAAAATAACATTCATTATACTTTATAAAAATACTTTAAATAAAAATAAATATAAACAACAACCCTGAAAGTTGAACTGAAAAATAATATGGAAATAACACTAAAAGGATGACATATCATAAACATGTTAACGAAGAATGGGTGAATATATACACAAGCTCGCAAATACGAATTATTGTACTCAAATGTTATAGTTTGTTTATAGTTACTATGTGCTCTGTCAGATACTAACAAACAGATTCGTAATTCTCAAAAATGTACGTGTAAACCTTTCATGTTAAATGTTTGTTTTTGAGTGAATTTTAATTATCAATAACTATGAAAAGGTAAAACTCTGCAGTGTTTCATGAATATACACAGTCAAATGATCATGCAAAAAACATATTTGAACAAATATACGTAGTAGATAATGAGTGAAAAGAACAACTTTTATTTGCTTTGGACTGATGTGTGTTGATGTTTATTTATTTTCATTTTATGTATACTTGTTATGATGTAATATCTTTTGTCTATAACCAAAATAAACGATAAAAGCGTCGAAAACGAAATTATATAACAGAAAAGAAGAAGAGTGAGATGTTGATACATGAAAGGAACAAAAAAAAGTGAAAATGTTCAATGAATCAGCAAGTAACACACATAACCCCACATAAGGGTTCAACGAATAAACTATACTTTTAAATTTAAACCAATTATTTTAATTCATCGTTTTAGTTGTCATTATAGTAAATATATAATAATAAAATTATACAACATGAACTGTAAACTACAATTTTTAATTCTTTTTCGTATCTTCGAAATTTTTGGCATTTTTAACACTTGTCACACTTTTTGAATTATTTTTTATTATAAACAACAAGTAATTGTTACACTCGATACAAAATTGCTACTCACTTATTCGGTTTTTCTGTTGTTTTGATAAAAAAATGAAGGTTATTTGTTTATACATTATTTTTATTGGCTTTAATGAACTATAAAATAATAATTTTCCTGTCAACTTTTCAGAATTTTGGAATTGGGTTTTGTTTTTTTGAAAATTTTTGAAAAAAAAATAAATTAAATTTTGTTGATTTCTGGTATTGGAAGGGTTAATTATTTTTTTATGTTAATAATTATTTGTCACGCATTTTAAACTTTTTTTACCAGTTCTAAATTATCTTACGTATGTTTTTGACTTTAAATAATTATTGTCAGCCCAAGCATTTTGTTGAATCTTCAAAGTCACCTTTATTAATTATTAATTATTAATTATAGTAATTTAATAGTAATTTAATAAATTAAATAATCAATATAGATAAAATTCAGGTAATTTCAGAGCACTAAGGGGTTTCAGAAGCCAAGAGTTTTTTATAAAATCAAATATAAACAATTGTTTAATAGTGTAACTAAAGTGAGGCGAAAAACCCACACCTGGAGAAAAACCCGCACCCATTTTCTTTTTTCTTCTTTGAAAAGCTGTTGGATGAAAAAAGGTTCAGTCTTAGTTTTTTGGTTAATTAAGAATGTTCTTATAATTAAAATACAATATAAAAACTACATGAAATTAACCTTAAATAACAAATATAAATTATTAGGAAATTAAAAATATTATTTATTATCCTGATATTTATAATGAAGTGATTAATAAGCTTTTGAACATATTTTAGGTTTAATTTTAATATAATTAATAAAATGTTTAGATTAAAAAAATAATATAAGGTTCACTTCCTAATACATACTTTAAACAATAAAATACTGATTAGTTTCATATAGTATATAAACAATAGATTGTTATTCAGTTTATTAACCATAAAAATACGAATAAGAAACCAATAATTTATATCCATTTTAAACCCATTTCTATTAATTAATTAATTAATTAATTGTATTTAACAGCCACTTAAACATAATAAATAACATAAACAAACAAACAAACATTAGTCGCGCGTAATTTGCATCATCTAATTGTTAATTTATATGCACTGTGTTTAAATAAATAAATAAATTTGCCAAAAGGTAATGGGGATCCGTAACAACTCAACACCAACACATCTCTGTTGTTTGTGTGAGTTTGAATATTTGAACTGGTTTATCTTAATTTTAAGTTTTCATAAAAGTTCTTTGAGAAAAAAATAATGGTGGATATAAAACCCCTTTAATTTTTCAACAACTTAAGTCATTTTAATAGTTTATATTAATATAATTATAATATTATGTATTGTTTGTTGGTGGTGTTTTTATGAATATTTTTATTAAAATTATTTAATTTAAATTAAACAATTTTTTAATTTGTAAAAAAAACAAATATTAGAAATATAATAATTTTTTATTATAATTCATAATGATTGTTATGATAAAAAACACATTCTGTAACTTCTTTGTATAATGTTACTGTATGATATAACGCAGTAATGCATTATAGTATTGTTGATGTACATTCGTTTGCATATCAAAATTTTTGTTTTTTACAACCTCTTAAAAAAATGTGTGTCAAAAATTACATAACTTGACTTTTTTTATTGTTTTTGAACTTATTTAAAAAATGGTTATATTAAACACACAACCGAGCTATAATATAGCATATTCACGAAAACGTAATTGAATTTGACTCGTGAGTATTATAGATATAAAAGAAAATAAATTGATCAAAAATAAACATTTTTCTGGAAAAAAGCAAATCTCTGAATATTTTTACTATACATTACTATATTATAGAATTTGTCTTGTAAAAATTTGAACTATTTTTATAAATTGGGTTTTAATAAACTATTACAAGTTAAAAAATATAGTTTAAATCATTAAACTATATATAGTTTATATAATAGTATATTTGTTTTATGTAATAAACACAAATTTGAAACAATGTTTAAATAAACTAAAAGTACGTAAAAATTCGGGCCATTTTTGTTCTTTGATAGTTCATTTTGAACCAAACTCGAATCATTTTTTATTTTTGAATAAAAAACACTAACAAATAAGAAAAAGAAACTCTAATAACCCGACTTTTTTATTTTTTACATATTCTGGAAGTAAAAAACACAATAATTTGGGTAAAAGAAGAAAAAGGAAAATGGGTGTGGGTTTTTTTTCCTCACTTTAGTATTTTTGAGTATATATTTGCTTTATAAAAATGTAGAATAAAAACTGTCGATCTATTTAAAAAAAATACACTAGTAATTGATATGTAATTTTTTACAGTTTATAATTTTAATGTTTATTGTTGGTGCAAACATTTAGGTTACTCCTTTTTACAAGTAATATTATAAAATATCAATACAATATATTAAAAACGTTGTATCAAATATATTGTTACAAAAATGCATAATCTGGAAATAAAGATCAAATGAATCACCAATAATATGAAACCGAAAAAGAAAAGATGAGATGGTTCAAAATGTGAATTTTTGGTATCATGAAAGCCCGATAAAATAGTTGGATGTAAGATAATTAAATTCCAGGTGTTATTATAATATATATAATTAAATAATATAATAAAGGTTGCATTGTTACTGTCTTTTAAACATTCGAGTTGGTACTGGTTTTTAAATTCTCATACATATAAATATATGTTGTAGTTGATTAAACATAAAATGCTTTAATAATAAATAAAACAGACACATCAGATATCAATTATCAATTTCAAAACAATCACGACATTTATATTTTCTCTATTGTTTTACAAAATCAATAATATTTAATCAATAATGGTTTAATATTTTTTAGTGGTAGAGGTATTTGGTTTATATAATATACTTATTTATACAGATATCAACATTTTTCTTTAACTAAAATGGTTGTAAAATTTATTGATATTTTAAATAATATTTGAATCTAACAGTTTTAGTTTGATGCCAAACTATTAAAAACAAAAATGTTTGCAATTTTTATATTTATATAATTATCAAAATAGTTAGTTTTATGTTAATACACATACAATTATATATACAGGCAGTGAAGTGAAGGTATAAATTTTCAATTGATTGCTAAATAAAAGGGTTTTCTTATTTCAAAAAAATTTATTTTGATTGGCTAAAACAGTCATTCTCAATAAAACCCTTATTTAACAAGCCGAATTTGTCCTTATTATTTTAACAAATATTGACATTTTGATTATCTTGTTACCATTTTGTTTGTTTGAAAATAATATTTTAGAGTTTTTTTTAACCATTTAAAAACTATAGAAAAACAACAATCACACATAAACCAAGAAGCGAATAAACCAATAAAAAACCATCACTTAACTTACTTGGCAACAAGTTTAACTCCATAAATCCAGCTTCATCACAATCAAATAAATGATAAGTGTGTTTGTTTTTGCAAGCTCGCCCAATAGCCACACTCACAACTTACTATTAATTAAAGATTTTAAAGATGATGAAATAAAATTTAATAATTGAATATTTATGTAATAAGTGGCTAAATAATGACAAAATAACAATAACAAACGTGTAAAATGACACCGTTAAATGTTTGGTCTTTGTTTTCTTTTTTAACAAGAGTTAATGCTTGGTGTTTGCCTATTTTTCTTCTTTCGACTTCAATTTATTTTTTAAGTTCGTTCAATTTTATTTTTCAACTTATTTTTTCAGCAAAGTCGAATTTAAAAATAATCTAAAAATGGGTCTAAATTTTTTCAAAATATTTTTTTAGTTTTATTAGAACATTATCTCAGTGATAATTAATATAAGAAAAAACCAACAATACATGTATAAATACAAAACATTTTAATAAAATTGAATTTATTATGTATAAAACTATTAAATGGTTTAGTGATTAGAATGACGACACTAAAAACCACAATTTAGTGATAAAAACCCGATCACAAATTATTGATTTGGTTCTTTAATATATTAAAATATCTTTATTAAAGAAAAAGTTACTTCGATATGTGACTTAAATCGCTTTAAAAAAAATCGAATTATATTGTACATAATAGTTTCTTTTTTTGATTGGTTGATTATCATTTTTGTTTACCAAAAACATTTTAAAAGTGATTATAAATAACAACGTATTTTACAAAAACATTACAGTTACCTTATTATAAAATAAATAAACTCAAATTTAAACATAATGCCAAGAAGACAGACACATCAAACTGAGCCACATGGAATTGTTGAACAAGAAATAGAAGATGAAGAGGCGGAAACACAAGCTGTAATCCAAACTCCTGAACACGATCACTTTCAAGACAAAGATTTTTTTTACGAATATTTACTCGAACGTTATGATGGATTTGAAAGTCTTTTTGAGTTTTTGAAACTTAAGCCACTTGTTTTCCTTGCATTACAACCAATTGTTGGAGATATATATCTAGATAAAAGAGGACGCAAATCATTTTTCAACAACCCCAACGACAGACTTCTTTTGTTATACTTATTTTGTCGATATAACAATTTGAAAATGATAAGAGATATGTGTATCCCATATATCAGAACTAACGAACAAATAAGCAGAGAAATCGATTTAAGTGCTTCTTTATTTAGAGTACCACTTCAAAATGCATGTATAGCATTCAGAAACGAAAATTTGTTAAATACTGGTGTAAGTTCAATTGTTGATTGTACAGTGACACCAACAAGACGTCCAAATGGCGATTTTGCTTCAGCTATGGGGTTTTATAGTGGAAAATACAAAATGTATTGTGTTAAAGTCGAAGTGATTGTGAATGCAGAAAGTGGCACTGCAAGTTTTGTTTCAAAAGCAGTTCAGGGTGCAGATCATGATATGACTATTTTAAAAAACACATCTGAAACAATCAATAATATGTTGGGAACAACAAAAATAATAGGTGATAAGGGATATAAAGGATTTGATTTATACATACCAACTGGTTCAGTTTCAAAAGAAAGTCCTTTAAAAGAGAAAGGGTGTTTGATTGAAAGATATTTTGGTCGAATTAAAATGGTGTTTAAATTTACAAGAGAAAAATATTTAAAAGACTTTGTTTCTTTTGACAACCTCTTTGTTATAAGTTGTTGCTTTTGCAATGAAGACATTGAAATTAATCCCCTTGAAAATCAAGATGCAACAAACTATATGAATATAATGACCAATTATTTAAATAAAATTGAAAAAAGAAGAGAAGCACATAAGAAAAGTAGTTTAATATACAGAAGACGACAAAGGGAACAATTTGATGTTTTAGAAAACGAACTTAGATTAATACAAGAAGAAGAAAGTCAAAATTCAGACGAAACAGAAATTGAACACTTTGATTAGAACAAATTTGTTTATTTGTTTTTAATAAAAATAAAAAAAAATAATTTTTGTTTATATAATATGTTTGAAAAAGGCTAAACTTCTGGGCATAAAACGTGATCTCACTAGAGCACTAAAAAACAAACAAAAATCGATAAAGTCGAAGTTTTATCATTATGATTGGGACTTGTATTATATTTCCCGAAAATTGAGAATAACCACAACTAGATTACTTTTTAAACGATTTTAACATAAAAACTATAACATAATGATAATAATCGCATTTTATAATAGTAAACTATTATAAAAAATGATATTTAATCACAAAGACATTACTTTGATTTTTAACTTTACTAATTGTTATTGACAATAACAATGGACTTTTACTACAAATTAAAAACATAATTATAATGTTATTGACTAAAATAATGTTTATCAAATCACTGAGATAATGTTATAATGTTTGATAATGAAAAAGATTGACATTAAGTTTATTTGCTTTTGTACTAAAATGCACTTTTGGGATAATTCGTGTGTTTTTATGAAACAAAAATCCCGTTATTTCAAATTTTATATGGAATTTTTTAATGCTGAAAAATTTTCCAAGTAAAAAAATATTTTTTGAAGACTGTTTTTCTCAATTTTACTTGGAAAAAATAAGCGAATTTATTACAAAAAACGATTCCCAAAAATAATAAACAAAATAAATGCAAAAAATCGGGACACCTCAGTACCGACTTTTGAAAAACAGTTTATAAACTTTTATTGGTTTATGATATGAAACAAATAAACTTTTACAATGTTTTAATATTTTTTTCAATTTGGTGTTTTTGTTGTTCATTAAAATACAAAATATGTAATAATCCCGTTTTTTATCTATGTCATTATTCTTAACTAACTGTTTGTATTTTATTATAAATTTGTTTAAATGTATTGTATTTCAGACAAATCAACTGCTTATATCGTCATTGTTTAGCACGTTGAATGACCAATGCTTCTCATTTTACAATGCATTTATTTTAACAATAAAATCAAGAATTAAATATAAAATACAAAAACAACAAGTTTGTTCATTAATAAGTATCAACAAAATTATAAACATGAAAGATAAATTGAAAAGTTTTTAATATTTTTAACATAAATGATTTTTCATTATAAGAAGAAAAATTTTGTTACATGTGATGCAATTATTATTTAATGCTGAAAATGACCATATTTTTTATATAGATAATGCACATAATATTATCATATACAATTTTATGTTCATCATTTATTGTGAAAATATAATTCAATTACTGAATTGTTTTTAATGATAAGATTTTAATAAAAACGGTATTGTTTAATTATCAAATAATGTCGGTTTTATTATAATTTAAATTCGTCACTTCATAGAATTGGTAACTGTTCTGTTAAGACAAATATATATTGTACAATATAAATCATTAAATAATAAACATTTTTTATTGAATTATCTTTAATTGTTTACATTTTAGTTTGTTAATTTAACATGTAAAAACGTTAATAATATTAAGATGTTAATTTAAATTGTCGTTGAATAATATGTAAATTTTCGCTGTGTTAATTTTACAATAAAAATCGATAAATATTTTATAATTGTTAATTATTTTTTTGTTAATTAATTTTCTTTTTTCGGTGTGTTAATTATACAAGAAAATATGTTAATAAAAAATAAATGTTAATTTTAACTTTTCGTTAATTTAATTTTTGTTTTTATTGTGTTAATAAAACATAAAAAATGATAAATATTTACATATTGTTAATTTATCAAAAACAATTTGGTAAAAATTATTGAATCTTCTGGAATCACAATTCAATATTACCTAATGTCCCGTTTATTTGCGTATTTTTAAAAATGGCTTTACCAAAGAAGATTTTTTTTGCCGCAAAAAACAGTTTCTTCAGTCTTTTTTTATGAAAAGATAATTTTTACGAGGCATGCCTGCTGTAAAAGGAATATGATTATTTATTTACAAAAATGATATTATTGTCACTCATGATGTGTATAAATTGTTTAATTAAGTTGTCAAAAATGAAATATTATTCAATTATAAAAATGGACTAAATTCATTCAGATATAGAGAGATTGGTCGAATGGTCAAAAGCGCTCGTTATGGGCACGAATCTTTTATAAATAGTGAAATCGGATATTAGTTCTTGCATTTTTTTGTTTTTTCCATTTAAAAAATCATTTAAAATGAGTTTTGAAATAAATTTAACACTCTTTAATTGAAAACAAAAACTTAAATTTATTAAATGGAACGTGTTATTCTGAGTGAAGTTTGTTAAGAAAGTTTAATAACATTTGAAGAAAAAGGCAGTTATTTAATAAACAAATTGAAAGAATGGAGTTCGTGCAAAGAAATGAATGTTATATTCGACAGCGACCTTCAATTTATTCAAGGAAACGACTGCAATTTTTGCGAAATGGTCCTTAATAAAGAGAACTTGTATTACATCATTATCACAACAAACAATTGTGTTTTGTGTGGTTTCGTGAAGCCAAAAATATCCAAAAGGAGAAAGACGTATGTGTTGGGTTCAGACGTGTTTTTAGCGTCATTAATAAATTCAAATGGGGTGATAAATGCAAAACAACACATTGGAAATAATAATGCGTTTTTTAGACTTGGTAATAATGTTGAATGTAATGTTTTCTACGATTACAAGACATTTGTCAACTTTGACAATTATCAACTAAGACATTTGTCGAAACCCTCAAAATATTTTGTATTTATAACAATAAAATATATATTTTCTATAAATATTATTTTTATTGTATAATTAGAAAAGAATGTTATTAATATTGTAAAATTGTAAAATACAAAACAAACATACGTTTGAATAAAAATAGAAATTATAAAAAATATGATTAATAGGTGTTATTATAAACAAAATGTATACTTAATAATATTATTTAAAACAATTTAGAATTTATATTTATGTTAATCTTATCAAATAAATATGATTTACATTCTAATTATTTGAATTGTTATAATATTCTGATTATAAATATAATATCTTGTATAAATACATAACAAATTTTAAACACAATAAAAAGGTATTATATTAAACATAATTATTATATTATGCAAATTGAATATTTATTTTAAAAATTGCTTTTTATTTTAATAGAAAACTGAATTAATCAATATTTTTTTGTGATTTCGAGGTTTTTTTCTTTGTTCAATTTCTGACATATAGTCAATTTTTTTCTCCTTTTTAGTGTTTTCTTTGATTTTATCTTTGAAGTATTAATGCCACTTTTGGCGCAATTTCGGTCATTTTCCATCTTTCCTTCTGTTTTTTCCAATGTAATAACACTGTTTTCTTCAAAAATTGATTGTACTGTTGAATTGTATTCGTGTATTGATTTTATTGTTGACTCAAAATCAATTTCACTTTGATAACTTGGTTCAATGATAGTTGATATATTTAAATTTGTCCCATTTTCATCAAAAGTAACATTTTGTTGTTCTTGCATTATAATATCCATTTCATTTATCAATCTTTGTGATGCATTTATTGCACGAATGGATACATTTCTTCTTGACGCCTTTGTTGTAAAATTGTAGTCAATATACAACTTGCCAATTGCGTCTAGATATTGCAGTTGATTTTCAAACTTTCCATTTTGATAACTTTCCATTGTAATATTCAATTTTCTGCTTAATTCTTGAATTGCGCGTCGATAAGCAACTTCGTGTTTTCCAGTTGCCATATCTAACCATCTTTGCCTACACATGTCATCCAATTTTCTTAACATGTCGACCAAAACCACGATTCTTGGATGAGCAATTTGAAACTCTAAACCTACTGCATTATGAAATGCTTCACATAAATTATTTGTCCTATTTTTTGTGAAAAATTGACACCATTTTTCATTCCCAATTTTTTTCAACCAAAAATCTTTATAATAATTCAAACCTTCTTTGTACTTTTATAATAAATGTGAAGGTACACCAAATTCTAAAGATGTTGACATTTCAATGAATAATTTCTCGAAAGCATCGTGTATTTCTTTTGGTAGAAAAGGTAGTCCAAATAGTCGCCGTACCCATAGATGTAATTTGGCATTTTTTATATATTCTATAGAAAGACCCTTTTTGCCCAACATTCTAAACACCGCTTGATTTATATGAAACAAGCATAATTTAATGTTTGCTCCCAATACTTTACTAAATGCGTTCATTGCTGAAATCTGACAATCACAGTGTACAATTTTAACATTGATTAAAAAGGGATTTAGTACTTTAAGAGCACGAATAAATGTTTCTTCTGTCTCATTTGGAAGTAATAGAAATGCAATTGGATAACATGTGTTATCAATAAGAGAGTGTAACGTATACAAACATGTAATTATGTTTGGAGTAATTCGATATGTTCCATCACCAAACACTTCTTCTGACTTGGAGGCGATGTGCCGTTGTGTACAAGAAGAAAAAATAAAAAATCTGGAGAGTGTTTGAGTTTCAGTGAAAGAATCATAAAATAAAAAAGTATTGTCTGGATTAGACTCATTTTGAGGTATCAATGTGGTTTTCAAAACTTCCGTGAAATTGATATCTTCAATTGTTTTGGGATTACTTCCAAGAAGTCTTTCTTGTAGTCTGGTTATATATTTATTAATTGATCTATGGTCTTTTATTGACATGTTTGAACAAAAATTGTGTGTCATGACTCTTTTTGTTATTTCACGCGGAGTATCACTTAGACCTTTAACAAATTCTATATCTGCGGCTTCTCTTCGACATCTTGACAAAAATAAACGTTCGTGATCAAAAATACAAGTATGATTTCCAACAATATAATAATCATTATCTTTTACATGTACTGTTACATTACAGTTATTTCCAGCACATTCAAAAACAATATCATTTTTCGATTTGTCCCATTTGGCACGTTGAAAGAAACAAATTTTTTCAATACACAATAATGGATGTCGCTTTGGGTTATCATTGAGTTCTTTAAAGAAGCGAAGAGGTTCTTTCGTCATTTGAAATAAATCTGAATAAATTAATTGTAAATGTATTAAATAAACAAAATTTTATATAAAATATGTTTATAAATATATAAATGTATAATTGTAAAAATAGAGTTTAATTTGAAATATTAATTTGGTTCAAACATCTTGAAATCTAAAATGCATTCAAACATTGACACCAAAATAATTATCAAAAATAAAATATCTTTTATTAAAATTGATAGTATTTATTTTCAATTTCCAGCTATTGTATTTACAATATTCCATATATAATATATATTATTTAATAATTGTTTAGCTGGAAGTACAAAATATGAAAAGATTAATTTTTCTTTTTATAGATGTTTTATTTCTGAAAAAAATCTCTTATTCTTATTATTTTTGTATAAATTAATCAACACAAATGATATACAATTGTAATTTCAAGTATTTTAAATAAATTTCAATTTAATTTTAATTAATTTAAAATATTATTTTTATAAAAAATATGTAAAATGCACACAAATTATACCAATAAATTATATTTTTATAATTTCTATTTTTATTCAAACGTATGTTTGTTTTGTATTTTACAATTTTACAATATTAATAACATTGTTTTCTAATTATAAAATAAAAATAATATTTATAGAAAATATATATTTTATTGTTATAAATACAAAATATTTTGAGGGTTTCGACAAATGTCTTAGTTGATAATTGTCAAAGTTGACAAATGTCTTGTAATCGTTTTCTACTTTGGGGAATTTGATATGACTATGATCAGAGAAACAGATTCAAAACAACCCAAGTTTTGTGCATACTCATGTCAAACTCGCTATTTCGACTTTGGTAAAGACACAGCAAAATTGAACGAAAACAAAGACTTGAGAGCTAAAAGACTCATGGTTGTTCAAATGTGCTGATTTGCCAATATTTTAACAATTCAATTATTTTATTATTTTGTATTTACAAAAAGTCAGTCCATCATCGTTGTCATTCCAGAAACACTGTATTGTTAATAACATTATTGGATTATTGTTTCATAAAATAGAAATTGAAGAAAATTAATAAAAAATGAAAAAATAACAACGAGCTGTTTTAAATGTTGAAAATTAAATTATATTACATATAGCACTAAACAATGTTTTCAACTTCGAATTGATAATAAATTAATTTCATAAATATTATTAAAAATCTGTTATTTTTAAGAATTTTATTAATTTTTGTTAATTAATAATCATTTTGTTGGAACACAACAATTGTTTTTATAAATGTTATATTTCACAAGCACTTTTGTTGTGTTCTCTTTGGTTGTGATGGGCAGGAAGTTGTCAATATACTTTTTGTGTATTTTGTAAAAAGTCGTGGAATTATTTTTGTTTTGGTTTGTCAGATTTGTCATGTTATCAACACAAATATCGCCTATAATTTTGTTGTGGTAAAACCAAGTATTTTGAAAATAAACACATAATTAAAATATAAGTGCAACCACTTGTCGAATTGTCAATTTGTCAACATGTGATGTTTTAAACCAAAAATAATGTTATTATAAAGTGGACACGCTTCCTGATTATTGATATGAATTTCAAGTAAATCACACAAAATGTTAAAACAAATACAGAGATGCAGTCCTGCTGAAGCCAGGATGGTTGTGTGCGAAACAACACTATATAAGCACACACATACAGATCATTGCAACATGTTTGGACTTGTATTGATCTGTTGTCTCACAGCATTCTCAAAGCAAACTGAGACTGAAAAGTACACCACAATTGAATGCAAAGGATCACTTCTCAACATCACAACAAACACAAGAAGAAATTACATCGATTGCACAAATTACGTCATGTCCACAACAAAAACAAACACAACAATCAACTGCAATGGAACACTCTTCAATGTGACAAAAGTTGACAGACCACGTTTTGTCAATTGCACCGATTACAT
>NW_004191847.1:424745-446896 GCF_000330505.1 Entamoeba invadens IP1
GTCGATGACAACAATAAATACCACAACATCACATGTGGTGGATTCACTCTCATTGTTGATGAAAAGTGGCTCAAAAACAACACAAAGTGCACAGACAACGGTGTTGTGCACTTCAACAAATCATCAACTTTTGTTGCAAACACCAACATCACTGCCGTTGAAAAGAGAAACATCACCATCACCAACACAATGGCTCACAACTCAACACTCAACTCAACCAAATTCGACAAGTGGAATGTCACAATCACAGACTTGAGAAACACAACACTCATCAACACAATATTCACAAATTCATCAATCAACCAAACAACTGTTACACTGGCTAAAATGACAGGTCTCCGATTTGTGAATGGAAGTGTGAGTGATGTTGATTTCAAACAGAGTGTATTCAAGTCATCACTCTTCTCAATGTCAAACATGTCAACACTCTCATTCATCGGTAAACACAACAACATCACAAATGCATCACAAACAACAAGTCTGCTTGCATCTGTTGTCTTCTTCAAATGCAACATGTCTGATATCACATTCAACAAAGTGCAAATGAGAAACGTGACATTCTTCAACAACACTTTGAATGACGTTGTCATCAGAAACGTCAATGCAACCAACACAACTGTGATCAACAACACACTCACAAACATCGAATTCAAAAACTCACACTTTGAAAACTCGACTTTCAACAGCTCAACAATCCATGGCGTGCTTTTTGACAACACAACTTTCATCAATTCAACTTTGATACTCGCTGGAAATGGTAACACAACATTCCACAACGTCACACTCATCAACACAACACTCAACAATGTCAGTTTCGCAAACATGACTGCAAACTACAAAATCACACAAAAAGGTGCTGTTCAATTTGAGTCTGAAAACAAATCAACCAAAACAGTTGCCATAATCATTGGGTCGCTTCTTGGGGTTGTTTGCGTTTTTGCAATTGGAAGTGTCATTGCAGGAGTCGCCATATTCATCAAGAACAAGAGACATCACAATGCTTCAGAGTACACCAAGTTGACTCTCTGAGCCAATTAATAATCATTTTTGATTTATATTATTTGTTTCAATGGTTATTGAAAAACAATTTTTTTATTAATTTATATTTCTTTTTTTATATTTTATATTTGTTCTGTGTTTGATCTTTTGTGTTATTCTTGTTGTATATAATATAATAAAAGTTTATTATCACTTAAAAAACATCATTTTTTTCTTTAAAAATATTTTGCTTTAAAAATGTTTATAAAATAATACATTTTTAAATATAATTTCGCTTATTCAAAAAAAGAGGGAAAATGTGTATTGTAATACACACGAAAAAACCCGATAAACAAACAAATATTTAAGTAACATAATTGTATATTGCTATCTAATTTTAAGTCTCATTTCTAAACAATTTACGATTGGAGTTAAAATATCAAAAAACATAATTATCGTCAAGTAGTATCGCATATAAACAATCTCTCATTATAAACAAACCGGAGAATAGTCGCTTTGAAAATCGAAGATAACTCGTCGTTGTTTTCTTCAATTTCTAAAACATATACGCCATCGGCTAAATTCTTTTTCTTATCCAAAGTCGTATAAAAGAAATGCAAACTTTGTCAAGACAACGTATAAGATATCTACCACAAAGAACGCGATTTTTTTGCGAACCCACATAAAAAAGTACGACAAGGATTTAACATAATTTGTGTTTGGTTTCATCCTTTTTTCTCTTTGAATTCTTGAATCGACTTTTGTGTTATTTGTGTAATGAATGTGTCGACAATTTCACCGCGACCCCAGAAATACATCTCAACACCCCGTTTTTAGGTCATGCACTAAAGGTAAAAATACTTCAGAGCAAAGCGACAACGCTTTTTTCCCATTGACCGTCAAAAATATAATATTTTTTTAATCAGTTTCTTAAAATTGGTTTGATTTTTAGTTTGAAAACAAATAGATACTATTTTAATTATTTAACAAATGAAAAATTTTAACAAAGCACTTGTTATAAACACTCAACAGCACAATTACATGCTATTTACATTTGGGTAAAAAACTGATTTTTAACTCAAGTTTACATTTCTAAAATGTGATATTTTTCATTCACTGTTTTTACTACAAATTGCAATGTGATTGACTGATTTTGGTGAAACACATTAAATTCAATAAATGGTGTTAACAAGTCTGTTTAATGATTTTGGAAAATAAAACAGAACAATGAAGGTTTAATAAGACGTGGTGAATCAACGACAAATCATTTAAACACGTAAAAGCTATGTTTTTTTCGTTTTATTTTTTTTGCACTTGGTAAATAATTGATTGTTTTGATAATTTAATTATATAGTTTGTTTTACTATATTTATAATATTAAAAAATAAGTAGTCAATTCCCGAAATATTAAATGAGTATTTGAATACACTTTTAACAGGAAGTGTTTTTTTCAAGTGTTAAACGAGTAAACAATTAAAATTTTACATAAAAAATAATTTTTTATTTTTTTTTCTAATTTTTTTTATAATTATCTCAATAAACCAATAAAAATGTAAATAACCACAAGTAATTCGTTTAATTTTTAATATTATCGAACAAACAATTAACTATAACATTTTTAATAAAACAATTTTAATTTAAAAAAACCAAACAGTTATTGGCATTTTTATTTAGTAATTAATTATTAAAATTAAAAATTTATTTTATTTTATTTAATGTTTGTTATTTTTTAAAAATTTACAATAAAATAGCAAATTATTCATTTGATGTTAGAAACACGAATGCTTCTATTTTTTCTTTTCTTGTTCTGTTCATCAAAAACAATACAAATCAGTCTGACTGGTAATGTAACTTCTTTGAAGTCTGCATGTTCACAAGCACAACCCGGTGATATCATTGAATTTGCAAGCGGTGTTTATCCTCCCCAATTGATTCCCAAAGACACAATGGGTTCATATACAAACCCAATAATAGTTCGTGCTGCTCTTAATGCCAAAGTGACGTTTGAAACAACTAATGGTGGATATTATACATTGCGCATTGCAAATTCGTCCAATATACAAGTAAAAGGTCCATTCACTTTACGAAGTGGGACTGGATATAACCTCGACTGTGTCAATTGTACTAACGTTACAGTTTCAAATTTTATGATATACAATTCGACGAAATGGGCGATTTCAGTGACTGGAATTAACATTGTGGTCAGTAACAATTTTATCAGTGGATGTATGTTAATAACAGAAAACTGCACAAAGTCTTTTTCTGCGCAGTGTGTTAAAACCAATGCAATAGTACCCAATATACCAGTTTTATCTTCTGATGTCACCTTTGAAAATAATGAAATAGAGTATTCCTGGGGAATGGGAATTGATATCATCTTGTGCACAAATTGTGTAGTGAGAAACAATTATTTGCATGACATCACTGCAAACGCAATTTATATTGACAATGCTCACAACGTCGTTGTTGAAGGGAATAGAATCACAAGTTCTCATACTATGGTCTGTGGTGGGGAGACACATTTCCATGCCATTTCAATAGGAAATGAAGATTGGCCTCCACAGGTGTTAGCCACAACAAATATCACAGTAAGAAATAACTTTATTTGGGGATCGATGTTTGGGATTGCATATTGGGGATGGAGTACTGAAGCGTACTATAAAGACATCACAATTACACACAACACACTTTTCAATTTGAAATCAGCAGGTCTTGCTTTCCAGGCAGCTTGTAAAGTCAGAGGAAAAACAAGCAACAATCAGTTCAAAAACAATTTCATTTACACGAATTATAATTACTATGCGGCAAGAGTCAATGAGACCGACATACAATTTTGGAATATTTCGGATAATGTATACTTCGCGGGGTATAATAACATTTTAAAGGATTCATGGAACGGAACAGACGGAAATACACATTCACTACATTTCAAAGATAATGAAAGCTCGCCAATGAACTTTTGGGGTGGTGGAATCTATGGTAATTGTACCAATGAAAGTTATTATAAGTGGGATGTTGCGACGTATTGTTTTATACCGAATGAAAAATCAGTGTTGTATCACAATGGAGTACTTGCTACTTACACTGATTTAGACGGAAAAATACTAAAGGATTATTTTGGGTGCTCAAGAAGTAGAATATACCCAAGTATTGGGTTTGCTGAAGGTGTAGAAATGTGTAACATAAATGGTGACAAATATACAATGGTTATACTTATTGTTGTATTAGTACTACTTTTTGTGTGAGTTGTTGAACATAATAAAGTTGGTCCTTACTTCTCTTTTTATCAACAATAATAAAAGTGTTAAGAGTTTGATGTGAAAACTGTAATCTGTTTTAAATTTAACACAAAAATAGTTGCATTATAATGAATCACTCAATTGAAAAACTCTTATTCTCTTTGGTATAAATTCGTTTCCATCATTCAAATCACCAATTTTTGCATTATAACAAGTTGGTGAACATTTGTTTCCACTTATTCCCTTTTTCTTGATGCAAATGTCACGTGTATCTCTTGCCTCGTTTTTCCCAAAGACAAAAAGCCAATGATTATCCTTTACAGACACAATAAAAGCCCGATTTTGACCAAATTGTAGGTCAAATTTTATTGGATTTAAAATTCCGTTTCTAACAAGAGAAAAAATGAAAGATGTTTTGGTGTCGATCCAAGTATCAATGTTTATTTCGTCGTATAGTACACCTCCAAATTTGTTGTTTTGGTCATCTTCGACCAGAAAGAGTACATTTGTTTTGTTATTAATTTTATCACCAAACACAGACGTGTTTTTACTCCAGTCATCTGTGATTGAGTCGAATAACACATTTGAAATTTTTTGTTGTGCAATTTCTTCGAGTTTTTCAACTTCTTTTGTTTCGAAATCGAACACGGCTTCTTTTTGTGAATATTTGTTTTCTTTTTGTATTTTCAATAACTCTGAAATCTTTTTGTTTTTGATTTCTTCGCATTTTGTCACTTCCATTTGGAAATTGTTTTCGAGTGTGTTCTTTTGTAATTTAAATTCTTCTATGTAAAGGTTATTTAATGTTTTAATTATATTGTTGGTTTTTTCATTCATTGAATCAAGATATTGAAATGATTGTTTAATGTTATTTACAAATAATAAAGTCCTTTTTAATAGTGCTTGAGCTTCTTTACCTAATACAATTCCCTTTTGAAAATTTGAATCAAGTTTGTCAAATGCATTTTCGGCATTTTTTATTCTTTCAACAATGTTTTTTGTTGTATCATCTTCAAATGTGACGGTTTGGAGTTGAGCGTGAAACTCCCCATATATACCTTTGAGACTTTCTGATAATGCAAATATTTGGTCTTGAGCTGCTTTCATTTTCTTGTGTTTATATAATTGAAATAAAAGATAAGTTGGTTTTTTATATGTTTAATTGTCAAATTGAACAAAAATTACCAATAAAGTTTAATTAAATCAAATTATCTAATTAAAATTTTTATTTATTTTTAGAATATAAAATGAAAAACGGTTTAACTTATTAATTACTTTTACAAACTTTTTTATAGTTTAAAATTTATAATACAATAGTTATATTATTTTCATAATTTTTCTTTTCCATTAGAAACAATAAAAAAATTTTAATTGATTTTTTTAAAACAAACTATATATTATGGTTAAAATTATCATTTAAAAACAATTATTCAATTATTTTGTTTGTCATATTGTTTTTATTGTTTTTCATACCAAATATGTTTAATAACTGATATGATATAATTATAAATTAAGATTTGTATCTTTGAATACTTTTTAGTTGGCTTTGTTGAGTCAATTAAAATGTTAAATAAAACAATTTCATATATTAAAATGTATGAAATGATTTTATTATTATTACAATGAATATTGTTTTTTCACAAACTTCAAAAGAATATAAATGACACAGAAAATGCCACACCGTTTGATATCTCCTGATAATATAGAGTCTGAAGTTTTTGGTGTAATGGTTGGGCTTCTTTTAACACATCACTCTTTTCGATTTGAACGAACAAGACATTTGAAAGAAGACTCAATCCCGTTTTTAAGAATTAAATCGATATTTGTCGAAAGTGACCGTTCAGACGAAATAAATTTTCAAAAACTTATTGAAGCGAGAGGAAAATGGAAAATTCAAAATGAGTTAAACCAAAACAAACAACTCAAAACTGCAATGAGAAAAGAAATTTCTCTTCGTCGGATTGAAGCTTTTAACATATTAGAAGACATCCTTCACGAAGATGGTATTGATGTATATGTGGAGTTTCACACAACACGTGGAATATATGGAGAAGTGTTTTTCACAAAAGGTGAAACGACTATTCCTTTTGAAAAAGTGGAGAGTTTTGGTAAAAGAGTTATTGAAATTATCACTGCAAATGTCAATTCGAGAATTCCTTTTTCGTATGAAGATATCGAAAGACATGCAATGAGATGTTGTGTCCGTAAGTTAATGGGATGATATTAAAAGATTCCTAACAATGTCAATGTCTATATCAATTAAAAAACAAACAAATATTTCCATTATATCCATATTCTTTCAATTAACACTATTTATTATATTTGGTTTATTATTTTAGGTATTTTGAAATATAAATTAAATAATATAATATAATATAAATTCATAATCTGTTAAATAAGAAAAATTTAAAAACTCAAATACATCAATAATATGTCTTCTTGTGATTCTTCTTGTGAATCAGATGATTGTTGTTGTTGTGGAAATAATGAAGACTCTTCATACACCGAAGAAGATTCAACAATAGTTTATTCATTATTCTCAATACCCGAAGGAACCAAAACCCTAACGAAAAATTACTTTAAAAAACACACATTTACTCAAGCAGTTGTCCCAAATTTCGTTGAGTCAATTTCACAAGGCGTTTTCAAGTTATGTAAATCACTTAAAAGTGTCACTTTACCAAACTCCGTTACTTTGTTGGGAGAAAAATGTTTCAAATGTGATCACAATTTAAAGTCGGTTACTCTTTCCGAAAACTTGAGAGAACTTCCAGCCTTTTGCTTTTCAGACTGCAAAAAGTTGCGAGAAGTTGTAATACCGCAAAGTGTATCTAATTTGGGAGAGAAGTGCTTTTTTAATTGTGGCATCACAAAAATTACAATTCCAGCGACAGTGGAAATTATCAGCAAGACGTGCTTTGCGTCATGTGTGCGACTTGAAGAAATTGTGATCGACTCTAAAATCAATTTTCTTGAATCTGAGATGTTTGCTCGCTGTGAAAAGTTATCTAAAGTCACTCTTCCAACAACGGTGACTGCAGTTAAAGATTCTGTTTTTACTGGTTGTGAGAAATTGGACGTTTCAGTTCTTCTTGTTAATATTAAAAGTTTTGGGACAGAGTCTTTTAGTGGAACTCAAACGCCACAAGATTTATTTATAGACGGCAGTGTTTCTGAAATACCAATTGGGTGTTTTTCTTTATGTGAAAATATCACTAAAATTGTCATTTGTGATGGAATATCGACACTTGGAAGTAAAGCATTTTATGGGCTCAAAAATTTGGTTTCTGTGACGATTTCAGACTCTGTGAATTCCGTTGGAGACCATTGTTTTGAAAATTGCACAAATCTTGTTGACATTAAAATGCCAAAAAATGAAGTCAAAATCGCGAATTATCTCTTCAATCAATGCTCAAAACTTCATCATATTGAAAAGATTGAAAATGTCGAGGAAATAGGGAGATACGCGTTTTGTATGTGCAAAACACTTTTCAAAGAGTTTCCAAAGTATTTTAATAAAGTGAAAAGTATTGGTGAAAGTGCATTTTCTGAAGTTGGTCTTGAACAAGTCGTGTTGCCTCAGTCATTGACTTTTCTTGGGAAAAATGCGTTCTTTTCTAATGTCAAAATGTCGAAACTTGTTATTAACGAAAACGTGAAAAAACTTCCAAGATATTGTTTTGGAAAAGCAATTTGTTTGAAAGAAATAAATATACCAAGTACTGTAGAAAAGGTACAAAATCACTGTTTTTTCAATTGTGAACAACTTGAAAAGTGTACTGTGGGGGAAAATACTCTTTTTAGTGAAGAAGCATTTTATGGCTGTAAAAATTTGTTAGATACACCAAAGTCGTTATTTGCTCTATATAAATCAGATAGTAAAAAATATGATGTTAAAAAAGTTGTTATTCCAAAGGAAACAAAAATCATTTTAAGTGGCGCGTTTGAAGGGTCGGAAAATATTGAAGAAATTATTATTCATGAAAATGTCACTGCAATTCGTAAAACTGCATTTTCCAATTGCATAAATTTGAAAACAGTTGTTTTGCCAAAGTCCCTTAAAAAACTTGGGAAAACATTATTCAGTGGATGTGAAAAGTTGGAAAATGTTGTTCTTCCAGAAAATTTAGAAAGTATTCCACAATCGATATTTCAAGCGTGTTATTCATTATCAAAAATTGTCATTCCTAGAGGTGTCAAGAAGATTGGAAGTTTCGCGTTTTGGAGGTGCCAACAATTGAAGGAAATTATATTACCAGAGAGTCTTGAGGAAATTGGAGAAAGAGCATTTTATGGGTGTGAAATGTTAGATGCTATTGATTTCCCCAAATATGTGAAAAAAGTGAGTTATATGTCATTTATGGATTGTATAAATATTAAAAATATCAATTTAAATTGTGTTGAGGAAGTCGAACCATGCGCTTTTATGAACTGTGATCAAGTCGAAGAAATTCATATTGGGAAGGAAATATGTGTGATAGCACAACATGCAATTAATTATTCAAATTTAAAAAAGGTTTATTGCACAAAAGAATCTTTGGACTTTGTTCGTAATTGTTTTAATACAAATTATTCAAAGATACAGATAACAGTCGAGTAAATATGTCACGAATTATCAATAAATGATTTGGTATCATTTTTAATTTATTTGAAGATTTTGACATTTATTATTAATTCAAAAGTCATACTTTTTATATTTTTAAAACGCAATGTTGTTCTGTTATAATTAAATAAAATGATTTGACATCAAAACCATACCAATTTTATTCAAATTGAATAATTGTTGTACTTATTAAATATTCTTTTGAAACAAATAAAAATAAAATTGTTTTGCCAATAAAGTAAGATGATTAAATTTTAGTCATTATTTCAACTTACAATAAAACTTCTTACTGTAAACTTTATAACACAAAGAATGCAAATTAAAGCAATTTTTTCTGAAAGAAATCGTAAAACCTTTCGAACTTTTTCACGATTTAAATGCTTTTGTACAAATTAACAAGAAGTGTCAAATTGTTGTTTCAAATTTGGTCGTAAACCCAGCTTTTATTATGGTGGAAAATATTGAAAAATTTTATAAAATGTTCATCACTGATTTAAGATTTTCAATTTTAAATTGCAATGTATTAGACAAAATCAAATACATTCAAAATTTTTGTGTTTCAAAGTTTTCGCTAAACACGATGACCAACGATGATTATGTAAAAATACTATATAAAATTACTCACCTAAACTTTGATGTAATGGATGTTGGAGTTTCAGCTGAACTAATATCAATAATTGTAACAATGTTATTAAAAAAGGAATGATGTTAATATTTTTAGGTGTTTTTATACTTTTGTGATTTTGAAGATAAATACACAGAAATGGAATTTCTGTTTATTTCCCAAATGATTAAACAATATTTATTCAAAATGAGAACTTAAATTATAACAAAGAAAAATTTTCAAGACGTTTTTCGGAACATGTTGAATTGTGTTTAAAATAATTTGAAACAACAATCGTTTTTGATTTCAATAACTTGTCTATAGCTCTGGAAAAATAATCAAATAATTCAAATTCAAAAGTTATACAAATATTCTAAATGGTTATGATATAGAGTATACAATGAAAAAACTTGTAGTTTCAAAGAGTGTATTAATTTAATTTAAAAAGCCATATAATAAAACGCAAAGCTCTTAATTGTAAAACAAACTATCAAAAAAAATAGAAAGTAGTGTAAACGAACATATAGAGTTGTGTGTAACCTATTTGAATAATATGAATTCTGGACACAATGATATTTTTGGTGTTGACAACACATGGTTGAAAACATCAAAATAACAGTGAAATTATCTCACTATCCATTTTGAAAAAAATTAAGTTAAAATGACGGTCATACCAGACATCATAAACACTAAGGAACCATTTTTGAAAAATGTTACAGTGTTGGTAAATGATCAATGTACCAACGTTAAAAAAAACTTTCCCTATTTGGTGAAGTTACTTTTACAAATAATAGTTCCAAAGAAATTAGAGTGTTAAGTAATAAAACCCAAAAGTTCGAATTTTATGACCCAATTCCTCCAATTAAATTTCTGTTTTTTAACAAGGAAGAATTGGCAGTTTCGTGGACACAAAATAATATTGTGTCGTTCAAAGATGTGAATTATTTGAAAATATTAAAACTTGAACATATGAGTAATTTGACATTATCATATGAAATGGAATGTATCTTAAAAATGCCTGATATCAAAATTTAATCATTTAAAAATAAATTTAACATTTGTGGACTGCTGTTTAATCAATTATGCCAAATGCAAAATATGTTATAAAACAAATAAGTTTGATTGAGAAATGTTCTTGAGTGTATTGACAGTTATAATGTCAAAATGTTGATTATAACAATACACAAGACGCAAAAGAAGGTGATTGGATGTTTGATGATTTAAACCACAATTTGGCACAAAATGATTTCAACCAACAATTTTTATAAAAAAGAAAACATAATTAATGATGATAGCAGTGATACAAACGAATATGAAAATGAAAACCATAAATATAAATGTCAAGATTGAGAAGAAGATTATGAATATCAACAAAAATGTGATGAAGACGAAAATTCATATTATGATTATAATGATGATAACAGTAATTGATTCTTTATTGATTTTTTTAAATACAATTTCGGTGTATTATAATAACGATTTATTTTCATAACCTTTATTTATTATCATTGATTTCATTATATATAATAAATAAAAATAGTTAATCAAGTTTTAATGAACAGATCTTATCAACAAAATTTGGACACTCTGTCTAGAACCAATTGATGTGTAGTTTTATCAAAAAATTGAGATCAAATGAAACCATATTTTAACAACTTTTGAATAATTGTAAATATAAATAAATTAAAAAAACTTTAAAACTTAATTTTCTTCAGTTCTTCTATAACTTCATTTATTGTTGGTCTTTCTTTATTTTCATGTTTCCAACATTTATCAATCAATTCGTACTGTTTGTCGCTCATCATTTCTTTCTTTGGCAATCGGTTTCTATTAATAACAAACTCTGCTATTTTCCATGGAAATTTAAATTGTATTTTATTATACGCTTCAGACCACCCAAATGTTTCATACATAGTTACTCCAAATGAAAACACATCAGCTCCCTTTGTATATTTTTCTTGGTTTAACACCTCGGGCGCCATATACACTGGTGTTCCAATACCTTTTGTGAATGTCATGTTGGTCATCATCAAATTGATGTTTCTTGATGATCCAAAATCAGTCAATTTTCCATTCACTTTCTCGTCGACATCCAACGAGAATACCAATACGTTATCTGGCTTGATGTCTCTATGTAGAATACCATTTGCTTGTAAATATGAAATACCATTTGCAAGGTCCATCATGATTTTGACTCTGACACTAAATCGAGGCATTCCATTGATTTTGGTTCGATTGATCAAGTCCTGTAAACTTCCATATTGTGCAAATTCGGTGACCATACATACTCGGTTTGGAATAAAAACAGCACCATAAAAGTGGACGATATATTCACTCCTAAATTTGTTTAACATTGACACTTCATTTGAAAATTGTTTCATTTGTTCTTCCGCATCACCACCTTCTAAACTTTTCATCTTTTTGATTGCAACGATGTTGCCTCTAAACGAACCCTTATACACTATACCAAACGAACCTTCGCCCAATTTCTTCTCTGTTATCAACTCGTCATAATCCAATTTAGTAGAATTTTCAGTTGTAAGTGTGATTTTTAAAGAGACTGTTTTCGTCTCTCCTTTTTTTAAGTCTAATGTCACTATTTTTATTTCGTCTGTCATTTTCATTGTGCAAAGAGGTATAATAAACACTTCAAACTCACACGCCTCTCCTCTCTTTAATGTAACCAATTGTGGCACTGTTCGTATTGTGTATTTATCACACCCAAAACGTGTTGTGAGTTGCACTTTTAAAATTCCTTTGCTTTTGTTGCCAATGCAGACGAGTTCTCGACTTTCCTCGTCCACAGGGAGTAATTCACTATCTTCTGAAAATGTCAAACAACTTTTGTTTGATAAAACAGTACCTTCTAACGTGACCATTTTAACATTTGACTTTTTCATTGGAAAGACACAAATGTTTCGCATTTTTACAACTTCTTGGTGCTTTCTGATGATCACTAAAATAACCACAATAATCGAAATTATTAAAAGAATTAACAGAAATACTAAAACCACTGGTAGGGCTATAATAAGTCCATAATTTTTCTTACTTTTACATAGAAAGGTTTCTTTATCCAATTTATATTCCTCTGAACAAGATGAACATTTGTTGTCTAATGACGCAACACAATTGGGAACTTCTGAATAATGAATACAACTTCCACTAGTAAGAATGTGGTTTTCAGAACAATTATAACACAAATCATTTGAACTACACAAAGTACAATTATCTCTGCACTTATAACATAAATGAGAATCCAAATAAAAACCATTTTCACATTCAGAACACCCTTCCGTTGTCTTGTTCTGGCATCCAAATAACTCACTTTGAGGGTTACAATATTTTGTGCTATTTTGTAGAGTTCTGTAATATTCATTTTCACATAAAATGCAATTGCCATCATTTGTACACGTTTTACAAGAAACATCGCATTTCTCACAAGCCTTCCCATCAGAAGACCGCATATATCCATCTTTGCAAACAACACACCCAGTGTATGTTGCCATCACCAAATCACACTTTGAGAGTAAATCGTTAATTTCAATACAATCGCCTTTGTTGTTTGTGTACGAATAAGCATCACATCCAGTACAATATGTTAAGTTCTTACATTTCACACATGGATACTCACATTTAATACATTTGTAGTCTTGAAGGTAATATGTATCAGAGCAACGAACACATCCTTTCGTTGTCTTTTCGATGCAATTTGAAACATCTTCATTCTCTGAATTTGTTTTTATTATTTTGGTGTTTTTTGTTGTCTTGACAATTTCGAGTTGATTGCATTTGTTGTGTTCATTTAAATAAAAATTGGTAATACATTCCGCACATCCAAGAATATTCGAACTCATCTTTTCACAATTTGGAAAGTCGGCTGTAATATTCAGGCATTTGTCAGTCGACTTGTAAAATCCATCCTCACATTTATTACAAGTACTATCATAATTATCGCAATTGATGGTCGAAGAGTCTATGCATATCCCATTGTTGTTGATAGTGTTGTTACACAAAAGACAAATTTCTTGGTTTTGAATTAAACAGCTCATCTCGTTTAACACACAACCCCCATTTATGATATGGTGATTTTCAGAACACTTCACACATTGATTGCCATTTTCTTTAATGCAATTTTGATCAACAAAACACTTCATTTGGTCGGACAGTATTTGTGGCAATGCACATTCATAATCAACTTCTTGTCCATTTGTAAATAAACACAAGCTTCCACTATTACAATTTGTTATCATTTTCCCATCATTTAAAAATCCTTTCTTTGTTTTATAACAAAATGAGTTTTTTGATATTTCACAATTTGTGTTGGCATTACCACAAGAAATGTCATCTATACATTGAAGGCAATTCGTTTTTTGCTCATTTTTTGAAGTTAACTGATATTTACAATTATCGTTTAAATTGCAGTCATTTACAGAAGTGATTACGTCCGTTGAACACTTTTCGCAATTACTTATTTTAAATGTCTCACATTGACTATCGGGCTTTACACACTTTCCTTCAATTAAAATTGTACTGTTACATTCAAAACAAATATTAACAACCTGTGTTATACAATTTTCCATGTTGTTTTTGGATGTTTTAGTGTTCAAGTCGTAATGTTTGTAGTCTACATTTCCCAACAAACATCTTTTTGAATCATTTGATAAAACATAAGGTTGGAAACACTGCACACACTTCTGGGTCATATCTTCGTAAACAGCCTTTTGACAATAGAAAATCGACTCATAAGATTTAATGCATGTTTTTTCATCGTTCTTTACTTCTCCTTCGGGGCATTGTTGGCATTGATTATTATTAACAATATAATCGGTTTTACAGGTTTTACATATTTTACTTTTGCTCGAACAGGTGTCACATTGAGGATCGATTGTATTACATAAATAACAATCTCCGTTTTCTAAATAATACCCATCAGAACACTCTGCACACTTCCATAAAGCTTCATTTTCATCACTCTGTGTATTACAAGAAATACAATGACTCGTTGAAGAACAAGAAATACACATGTTGGATACATATTTATATCCAGAAGTGCAAGATGAACAATAACCACTCTCTTTATAACACCCAGTACAAACACTTTCACATGGTAAACAACTGCTAATTCCACCTTTAGAATATGTCATTGCTCCACATTCATTACAAAGTTGAAGAGAAGAAACATAACCATACCCAGCAGAACATCTCAAACACTTCCCATATGTAGCTTGACAAGAAGAACACGATGTTGAACATGCTTTACAAGAAGTTTTACCTTCTACATCTTGGTATGTCATATCTGAACAAGAAACACATTTTGAATTTTGAGAGTAAAACCCAATTCCACATATTTCACATTTTCCAGACGATGAAAGACCATACCCATCGATACATTGTTTGCATTTACCATTTGTTGAGTAACATCCAATACATAGAGAACTGCATGGAATACACGAAGATGATTTTTCGAATGCATATTCTCCAATTTTACATTCAGTGCAACTTGAACTCTTTTCTTTGGAATAATAGCCTGCAGGACAATTATCGCATTTTGTTGTATCTGAATTACTTTTTGTACCAGACGGACACGTCTGACAATATCCATTAACAATGACATATCCACTAATACACTTGGAACACTTTCCAGTAGTTTTTTCACACGGAGTTTCACAATTATAATCACATCTTTGACACTCAACTGATGTTGTTGATTTGGTAAAATAAAAGGATGGACAGTCCAAACACGAAGTTTGTTGTAATTGATCATTGTATTTTCCGATTGGACATCCAACACATTTGCTACCAGAACTGTAATATCCAGCTTGACAAACAACACAACTACTTCCTGAAATACCATATCCATTATTACAAGAAGTGCAATGTCCATTTGTTTTGTCACACGTCTTACACATGGTGTCACATTTTAAACAATTAACTGAGCCACTTGAAGAGTAAGTCATATCAGGACATTGTGAACAAACCCCTCCATTCGTGTAAGTTCCTGCAGAACAAATCGAACAAGAACCTCCCACTAAAACGTGACCCGAGTGACACGTTTTGCAATTTCCATTTGTGTTGTAACAACTTGCGCAAGAAGAATCACAATTCCTACACGATGAAGCACCTTCATTGGAGTATGTATTTCCGGTGCACGCAGAACAAGATAGAGTTCCGCCACTTGAGTAATAACCAGCTTGACATATAAAACAATTGGGATATGAATACCCAGGTTTACATGATGTACAAGTACAAGAAGACGAACAAGAAGAACACGAAGAAGATGTACATGAAGAACATACACTTGCTCCAGAAAAACTGCACGTGTTGGTGCCACAAGATGTGCATTTCGTAGCTCCTGCATTAGAAAATGTTCCAGCAGGACATTTAAAGCAGCTGACTGAATTTGAAGACGGAGCGTATTGGCCAGCAGAACAAGCTGTACAACTTGATGCTCCATTTGCCGAGTACGTTCCAGCCGAACACGAAGTACAACTGATTGCATTTGAAACAGCATAAGTTCCCGCTTGACATTGATCACAACCACTCTTCAGGGAATTCGGAATTGATCCACTGGCGCACACTGAACACGAAGAAGATCCCTCGGGTGAGTAATAACCTGCATCACAAGCAGAACAAACAGAAGCTCCTGTATAAGAAAACGTACCCGATGGACATTTTGAACATGTATTAGCATTTTTTGTTGAAGAATAAGTTCCAGCTGGACATGAAATACAAGTCGAAGATGAAACGTATTGACCAGTTGGACAAGAATGACATATTGTTGCTCCCCGAGATGAAATGGTTCCAGAAGGACAGGCAGTACAAGATTTTGCTGCTTTAAAAGAAGAATATGTATTCGCTGGACACAAAGCACAGAACGTCATTTCTGGGTTTTTGTAAGTTCCTGGACTACATTCAGTACAACTATTATCTACTGCTTGAAACCCAGCAAGACAGTTTGTACATTCTCCCGAACAATCTAAAGACATTAATCCCCTGTCACACATATAACACTCACGACTTGATCCACCCGGGGAATAAGACCCTTCCACACAACAATGGCACTCGTTGTCTGCTCCCAAATAATTGCCTTTTTCACAGAAAAAAGAAAACGAAGAATAAAATAATTGGAAGAAAACGAACAATAAACATTTCATCATACCAAAATACCAAAAATAAATAAATAGTTATATAAACCTGTTTTTTCTTTACATCGCTTATATAAAAGTGCTAATTATAAAATTTGGAACAACTATTTTTTTCTTCTTAAAAACAACATTACAAGTATTTTCATTAAATATAGAAAAAATTGATTTTTCAAATTTTAAATTAAAATGTTAAAACTTTTTATTATTAATTTAATTAATTAATATTAATTTTATTATAATCAAATTATTTTTAAAATTGTTTACAGAAATTTTCAAAATATTATATAAAAATATTAAAATAAATAACCAAAAATATAATAAGTTACCATGACAAGATTTTGGTGTGAAATTTTAAATTCAATTTTCTTTCAATAAAGAAACCATCTAACATGGTAAATTATTATTATTGATACAGTTATACAAGTTGGCCTTGGTGGAAAAGCTATTTGTGATTGTTTTTTTACATTATTTTTATTAAATTAAATAATAATAAATAATGATTGTTATTTACATATTTTTGATTTGTTATAAAGTATCCAGCACCATTTTCTATAATGTTTTTGATAAGTAACTATTAAATATAAAATTGTTATTATTTTATTAACTACATTTTTAAAAACAATCTTAGAAGGCAAGAATTTTCCAAAAAACCGAAAATGTTTTTATATATTTGATATTTTTTCGATAACGACAAATAATTGTTTAGTCATTTTAGAATTTATTAACAATAATTAAATAATTTAAAATTATCACATCTATTAACCACATTTTGTTGTTGACTTGTTAACTAAATATAGAACATTTTAATGTTTTTCCTTTTCTAAATATTTATGCTATGTTTACATAAAATTCTGTTTAATGCTATTTTCGCATTATATTATTATATATTATATAAATTTAAGATAATAAAAATAATATAAATCAAAAATGATTATTAATTGGCTCAGAGAGTCAACTTGGTGTACTCTGAAGCATTGTGATGTCTCTTGTTCTTGATGAATATGGCGACTCCTGCAATGACACTTCCAATTGCAAAAACGCAAACAACCCCAAGAAGCGACCCAATGATTATGGCAACTGTTTTGGTTGATTTGTTTTCAGACTCAAATTGAACAGCACCTTTTTGTGTGATTTTGTAGTTTGCAGTCATGTTTGCGAAACTGACATTGTTGAGTGTTGTGTTGATGAGTGTGACGTTGTGGAATGTTGTGTTACCATTTCCAGCGAGTATCAAAGTTGAATTGATGAAAGTTGTGTTGTCAAAAAGCACGCCATGGATTGTTGAGCTGTTGAAAGTCGAGTTTTCAAAGTGTGAGTTTTTGAATTCGATGTTTGTGAGTGTGTTGTTGATCACAGTTGTGTTGGTTGCATTGACGTTTCTGATGACAACGTCATTCAAAGTGTTGTTGAAGAATGTCACGTTTCTCATTTGCACTTTGTTGAATGTGATATCAGACATGTTGCATTTGAAGAAGACAACAGATGCAAGCAGACTTGTTGTTTGTGATGCATTTGTGATGTTGTTGTGTTTACCGATGAATGAGAGTGTTGACATGTTTGACATTGAGAAGAGTGATGACTTGAATACACTCTGTTTGAAATCAACATCACTCACACTTCCATTCACAAATCGGAGACCTGTCATTTTAGCCAGTGTAACAGTTGTTTGGTTGATTGATGAATTTGTGAATATTGTGTTGATGAGTGTTGTGTTTCTCAAGTCTGTGATTGTGACATTCCACTTGTCGAATTTGGTTGAGTTGAGTGTTGAGTTGTGAGCCATTGTGTTGGTGATGGTGATGTTTCTCTTTTCAACGGCAGTGATGTTGGTGTTTGCAACAAAAGTTGATGATTTGTTGAAGTGCACAACACCGTTGTCTGTGCACTTTGTGTTGTTTTTGAGCCACTTTTCATCAACAATGAGAGTGAATCCACCACATGTGATGTTGTGGTATTTATTGTTGTCATCGACTGGTGTCACATAGTCGTCACAATCAGCATACTTTGCGTTGTTTCTCTGATCCAATGTGATGTTAACAACACTCCCATTGCACACCACAGTGATGTATGTTGTGTTTGTGTCAACAGTTGTGTTTGTTGGGATGTAATCGGTGCAATTGACAAAACGTGGTCTGTCAACTTTTGTCACATTGAAGAGTGTTCCATTGCAGTTGATTGTTGTGTTTGTTTTTGTTGTGGACATGACGTAATTTGTGCAATCGATGTAATTTCTTCTTGTGTTTGTTGTGATGTTGAGAAGTGATCCTTTGCATTCAATTGTGGTGTACTTTTCAGTCTCAGTTTGCTTTGAGAATGCTGTGAGACAACAGATCAATACAAGTCCAAACATGTTGCAATGATCTGTATGTGTGTGCTTATATAGTGTTGTTTCGCACACAACCATCCTGGCTTCAGCAGGACTGCATCTCTGTATTTGTTTTAACATTTTGTGTGATTTACTTGAAATTCATATCAATAATCAGGAAGCGTGTCCACTTTATAATAACATTATTTTTGGTTTAAAACATCACATGTTGACAAATTGACAATTCGACAAGTGGTTGCACTTATATTTTAATTATGTGTTTATTTTCAAAATACTTGGTTTTACCACAACAAAATTATAGGCGATATTTGTGTTGATAACATGACAAATCTGACAAACCAAAACAAAAATAATTCCACGACTTTTTACAAAATACACAAAAAGTATATTGACAACTTCCTGCCCATCACAACCAAAGAGAACACAACAAAAGTGCTTGTGAAATATAAAATTTATAAAATAGTTGATGTTTTAAAACAATTTATATTCACCGATAATCAAACCAACAATTAATAACTCTAAATAATTATAAAACTCTTAATTGTATTTATTTAATCAGTTCGTTGTCAAATAGACAACAATCCTAAGTTGAAAATAATATTTAGTGGTTTATATATTAAAACTAAATATTTCTTTATGAAAAAAAATTCTGTATTATGAAGAAACCCACAAAATTAGAAAAACATCGGGGTTATTTGGTTACTTCGTATATTGACAACCACCAAAACGGTTTTTAATTTTTTATTTTAAAATAAAATTCTATTTAAAATTGATGTTGAAATAACTAGGTTTGTTAAATTAATAATAAAAAATAGAATCCTGATATTTGTTTTGTTGTTCCTGTTCATTCAAATATTATTAATTAAAAAATAAATGTGTTTTTTGCTTAAATGATTCTGTTCTCTTTGATAAATAATTTTCTTTTTTACAATTGCAGTAATTTAGTTGAAATAAAAATAAAATCGTTTGTCTTGTATGTTGATAAGATTGTACTATTTTAATGTGTTTTTGTTTTAATAAATACTGAAAAAATCAACATTATTTACTTTATAAATACCAGTTAAAATGATTTTAAAAATAAACACACATAAACAATAAATTTCATTTACAATCTTAATAGTAAAAATAACATTTGAAAACATATTAAAAAATAATTTTAAGCATATTTATAACCCAATACTTTTTATTTAATTTTTACTAAAAAATCAACATTATATTTTTTCACAATAAAGCAAATTGTATTTTTTGAAAATATACACTTTTATTCTTACAGTTTGAATAAAAATTAAATAAAAACAACTAAAAAGAAATAATGTCGTTGGTTGTCAATTTATAATATAAAATAAAGGCAGGTTAATTATGTGATATTGTTTAATATTGGGTTTTTAAAAATAAACCACACACAATTGGTGTGCATGGAATACATTATAAACCCTAAAAAAGTCAAAAATATATGAAAAGATTCAAAGTGTTTGAATGTCAGCGTGATATTTATATCTAATCGTATTTTTTATCGATAAGAAACACAATAATTAAAAATAGAAAAACATAGAGATATTTAAACACGAATTTATTAATCAATCACAACATTCACGGGTTGTTTGTTTTTTGCACAATAAAAAACTAACCACGGACAGCGATAGATGAAAAAAAATGAAATCAAAAATACTTATTCGAAACACCATCATATTTATTACTCTTATTTGACAAACTCGTCAAATGATTACAAGAACGCACCAGAGAAGTTAAATTTAAAAACATTGGAGAAGATCAGATTTGCGCCAAGTGCTTCAAATAAACATAAGTAAAAATTGTTATCACTAACAACATAATACACTTCTTTGGAATCAAAGGAAGTTGAACAGCACTCGACATGGGTGTCTACACAGCACAATCACAAGTCGCATTGACTGGAAATATAGTCGAAGTATATTTCGATATTGAAAAGCGTGAGATTGGTGTACCTGGTGACTGGAAGGATTTCATCGCATTAACAACAACTAACTGAATTTACGATTTCACTTCTATTTATCTTTTTATCATCAAATTCAAATTACATATTTTGTTCACATTTTAAAAAGAGACATGTATAAAAAAGACTGGAACGTTTCATTGTGTGAACAACATGAAACTTTTGAAACACATAAAAAAACATGTCATTAGTAGTCATCCCAATGACCGTGTGCAACTCCATCACAATTATCTCGGGCCGCGCATTCTTGCACTACACAACTCGACACTTTTTGTAATTTTTTGTATTTATTTTGATAATACAGATCATAGCACACGGCACACCCAAACTCCAAAAACTACTTGCATTCGTCAAGTGTTGTGTTAATAAAACACTTCTTATTTTCTCTTGTTATCAATTCAACATCTTCATAAATCCAACCTTTGACAATACAATTTGCATAATTTGAAACAGTAATAATACAATTTAAACGCTTCTCTTCATATTTCAAGCGATCTGATATGATTGCTCAAAATAAGGCACCATCGGCATTTCCACATACTGTAACTTGAAACAGTTTGCATTTCTCGGCAAGTTGACCAACATAAATACAATCATCGTTTGTTGTATCAAAATAATAATAAAAAGCACATGTAACACAACTTGTTGCATTTTTAAAATTGAGCAATTTTTGTCACACAAAAGACATTCAGATGATACACATCATAACATTTAGCACAATATGTGGTGATGTTTTATTTGTCGTACAACATCTTCGCTTCAGTGTCACGATAAAGACAAACGCATGCTGATGAATAGCAATTGTGTAAGTTCTCTTCAGAATTGTTTTTTTGTTTTCATCAAATTTGTATTTTTCTTTAAATTAAAAACATTTAAGTAAAAAATACATTTTGATATATCAACACAATAACACAACATGTGTTGATATAAAAATGCAATATTTTATATATAAAGTGCATTGTTTTTCGTTGTTTGTTCTGATTACAACAGATTTGTGATAAATATTCTCTTAACATTTTGCACAACTAAAAGATAAAACCCATTAGAACACACGGTAAATTCACTTAGTGTGTATATATAACAGTTTTAAAGTAAAAACGACTTTCATTAACAATAATCGACTTTTTCGTGTTATTAATTAAATTTTTCTTGGTTGTTTTTATTGTTTATCAGTTTGATATTATCGACAAGTTTTTGGTTTGTAAATTTAAGTAAATTGAATGAACGCTTTTATTTGGATTCAAAATTGTTCTTTTTTTATTGACTATTAAAAGAGAAAGGACG
>NW_004191847.1:446996-449772 GCF_000330505.1 Entamoeba invadens IP1
TGATTGTATTTGATATAATCCAATAAAACTTATAATTGTCTTAAATAATAACAATAAGAATATTCATCGAAATATCACAATCATATGTATTTTAAGTCTTAATCAATGTGTCACAAGAAACTTTTTCGTCACTCTTGATATACCACAGTTCGCAACATTCAAACAATGTTTTATTTACAATCACTCATTACATAAAACAACATATAACACCACGTTGTTGCGACACTCGTCACACCAACTTGCTATTGTACAAAATAAGCAGTTTTGCTTGCATTGGACACAACTCTACCCACTTTTGATATTCACATCAGAGCACCACAAACACCCAAAAGTCTCTGAGATTTCACCACAATTAGTAATGTTGAACACACTCTCAGAAACTCCATTACATTCATGAAGTATTTGTTATTACTCTTTCACAAATATGATTATTTTACAAATCAAACATTATTATTACACTTTTGAAAAATTTTCTTGTAAACATAATACCAATCTACACATCGAATACATTGCCCACTTGCGTCATATAAATTGTAGATGCCTTCAGGTGTAGATTTGACACTTCCAGTTTTATTAAACTGTACCTGTTATGCAACTCTGACACTTCTCGGTTTTCTCTTTTTAATCTGAACAATTTGTGTTGCCTTTACTATATTTGTTTTCGTTGTTGATGTAATATCTATTTGCACATTGGAGTCACCCAAACAATGAAAACATTCCAGAGTCATCACATTGGGTGATGGTGCCTTTAAAAAAATATTCCATACAACAGAACATAACTATATTCACAATGACAACACATGTTTTCATTAAAAAAAAGTGTTGTCTTTGTGCAATGAAAGCTTGGCACTTGAAATTCTAAGACAGAAAATATCCACGAAGCATTCTGAAATTTTTTTATAGTACTTAGAATTTTTGATTAAAATGACATATTCGTGTGAAATATCATTTCTTGATACCAAATATCAAGAAATGCATAGGTACACTTCTTTTTGTCACACAACTCGTAATTTAATTAAATCTTTTACACAAATAGCACGTGTTGTATTTATGCTGTACATCTCATCAACCTCTGTCATATCGAAGTTGTATGAGATGTATAGAATGTCACAATTTCAATTTTATATTTGTTGTCTTTTTGTTGATAACAATCAGTGAATTACACAATTTGATGATATATTTCGTAAATCTTGATAAACTAAATCAATTGATAATATTGAAACACTTGGAACACTAATTTGTTGTTATCTGGCATATCATATTGACAGTATCCATTGTTAAAACCACAACAAAAGTTTGTAACATATTTTAAATAATTAAGTCGTGAAAAAAAGTTTGGCTGTTTTTTGAATAATACATAAAACTATAATTTTACCAAAAATTAAAGAATGTAAAATAAAATCAATACAGTAAAACCTCCCAAGAGCGGTACCTCTGAAGAATGGGTTCTCTCAAGAACGGGCATTTTTTAGACTAAAACTATAAATAGAGTTCTCTATCGAGCGGTAACTAAGGTTTGATTGGCTAAAAATGCCCGCTCTTGAAAAACAAAATTACCAAGCCCTTCCGCTTTTGAGAGGTTTTACTGTATATAAAAAGCGTGGCGATGTATTTCAACAAATAAAAACAATTCAAAGTAAATGCCACGAGTGTCGAACCTACTGTATTTATGCAATATTGTATTGTACTACCTTTCAATTTTATTTTTATTTTTTTGGACAATTCATAACCAATAAAAAAGTTTCGGTAATAAAAGAAATGATAAAATAATTGATTATTAAAACATTTTTATCTTATAAGTGTTTATTTTGTTTTACTTAACATGAAGTAAATTACATCAATAAATTCAATGACAACTTACACGACAACCTTAAATTTGTTTTTTTCAATCTTTTCTCTTTTAGGTCGTTTTCCAATTTCAGGTGAACTTTTAAGAGGGGATGGTGCCTCAAATGTGTCGAACAATTCTGGTTTTTCAATCAACACTTCTTCATTTGATTCGGTATGTTTGAGTAACTCTCTTGGGCTATCGACTTTTTGGACTTGACACTTTTTATGGAACTCCAGAATTTCCTTTTTTAATTTTTCATTCTGTTCTGCTGTTTTTGATGTTCGATATGTTTTCTCCTTTTCTCTGTACTTCACAAACTTGTGAATGTTCTTTGAGAATCTGTTCTTGTTTTTATTTTTCTCTTTCTCTTCATCGAAATCGATCTGTGACAATTTAGAGAATGTATTAACCTTTTTCGTCTTTTTAGAACTTTTTGATAACATAGTATTTTCCTCCTTTTCAAAAAACTTTTCCCTTGGACTTTGTAAAGATCGTGGACTTTGAATTGGTGTGTTAAGAAAATCACTCAGTTTGTTATCATCAGATGCTCTCAATATTTTCCTCCCAAATACTTCTTTGTATTTCTCTTTAGAAAACACTTCATTGCTTGTGTCGAACACAAACTCAAATCCATTGATGATTTCCTCTATTGCAATAGTGGCGTACCCACAGTCGACCAATTCAGTCTTTTCACAAAAGAGTAAACAGGGAGAAAGACATATTGCAAGATTTTTAGCTGGCATCAAAGCTGGTCCTTCTTTAATTTTGACTGCCAATTCCACGAAATATCTAAACACTGTTGAAGCAATAGGAAGTGACGAAAGAACACACTTCACTGCAGAGAGAAATGCTTTCGATGGTGTAGAGTAGTCTAATATTGGATTAAGGTATGGATTCTTCTCATAAGGGATATTTTCATTTTGTTTTTCTTTGTGTTGGTTCGAC